>NC_056745.1:1264227896-1264259055 GCF_019279795.1 Protopterus annectens
TAAAGTTTTGAGCTGGCTGTGTAGAATCTGATTGTTCTGCTGTGTGAGCAAATGAGCAATTTGTGGCAATATCCAAGGTGGGCCCTGGGCCATATTCCTCAATAGTGGGTACCAGTGCTGGCGTGGCCAGTCTAGGGCTATGAGTATCAGTCGTGGTCTCTCCTTTCTGATTTTCAGAAGCACCTTTGTGAGGAGAGGCAATGGAGGGAAGGCATATACCGTCAGGTTTTTCCAACTGAATGAGAGTGCGTCCACTTTCCAAGCTTGATGGTGAAGTGTCCTTGTACAAAATTTTGTTAGCTGATATGTCCAGAAGGCCCCATTTTTGAGTTATCATTGCAAATACTTGTGGATCCAGTTTCCAGTCATGGGGATCCATGATGTTTCTGCTGAGGTCGTCTGCCAATGTGTTCTTTTTTCCTGGCAGGAACTGAGCTTGTAACTGAACTTGGTAAGCCAGTGCTGTGTTCCACAAGGTCATTGCTTGCCTGCATAGAGGGTAGGAGTGTGTACCCCCTTGTTTATGTACCACATTACTGTGGTGTTGTCCGTCCTTATTGTAAGTTGTCCTGGATGTAATAGGTTCTTGAAGGCTGTCAGAGCATTCTGTGCAGCTAGCATCTCTTTTTGATTGACGTGCAGATTTCTTTGATCTGCAGTCCATATGCCTTGAACGCACTGTGCTGCCATGTGTGCCCCCCAGGCGTAGTCCGATGCATCTGTTGTCATAGTTTGCCTGGCTGGGGGCAAGGTGAAAGGCTGACCCTTGTTGAGGTGACATGCCTGTGACCACCATAGAAACTCCTGTTGTAGGCAAGGAATGAGAGATACCATTGTGTCCAAGCTGTGGCTGTGTTGAGACCATACACTTTTTAGGTACCACTGTAATTTCCTCATATGCAGTTTTGCAAATGGTATTAGTAGTATGCAAAATGCCAAGAAGCCCAAGGCCTGCAGAATTTTTCTTGCAGGGAGCAGGGTCTTTGTTGCCATTGTTTTGAAATATTGAGTCAGTTGTAGTTGTTTGTCTGGTGTCAGATAAGCCTTTTAGGCCATTATATTCAAGCTGGTACCCAGGAATGTCATATTTTGTGAGGGTACTAGTTTTGATTTCTTTTCGTTTACTGTGTACCCCAGGCAACTTAGAAGATGTTTTACAAAAGCCAGATGTTGTAAGAGGATGTCCTTGCTTTCTGCTTGAATGAGGCAGTCATCCAGGTATGGGTATACTTGAATTCCTCTTTGTCTGCAGTATGCAATTACTGGTGCCAGGCATTTTGTGAAGACCTTGGGCGCAGTAGATAAGCCAAAGGGCAGTGCAGAGAATTGGTAATGTGTTGAACCTGCAATGAAACGGAGGTATCTTCTGCAACTTTGTCTGATAGGGACATGCAGGTATGCCTCCTTGAGGTCCAACGTTACTAGCCATGCTTTCTTGCCCAACATGGGAAGAAGCTGCTGTAGTGTTAGCATCTTGAATCTGGGTACTTGTAAGAAGGTGTTTAGAATTGAAAGGTCCAGAATTGGTCTCCAGGCATTGTCCTGTCTGGGGACTAGAAAGTGTCTTGAGTAAAATCCTTGGCCATGCTCTCGTGTAGGTACCAGTTGAATGGTTCTCATATCCATGAGGGCTGTAATTTGTTTTTGTGCCTCTGCCCATTGATTTTGTGGCAGGTTTGGCATTCCTCTTTTCATTAGCAAGGTGTGGAAATGGAATCTGTATCCTCGTGAAATTATGTCTAGGACCCATTTGTCCTTTGTGACAATGTGCCAGTTGTCTGAAAAAAGTGCGAGTTTTCCTCCCAAGGGAGCTGCCCAAGAAAGAGTTGCTTGGCTGGATGAGGTGCAAGTCATTGAGTTTGCCTTCTGGTAGTTTGGGGCCTGTTTTCTCCTCCCTTCTGTGTTGCAGTGTCCCATTGTTGAGGTTTGTATTGGGCTTGTGGTTGTCCTCTGCCTCTTGGACGTCTGTATTTATCCCATCTGTGGTCTGTCAGTAGCTGGAAAGGACCAATTTTTAGTTGGCCAATTTCTGCTGAAGCGAGGGGGCTGTACCTGTAGAAAATCTTTTACTGTCTGCATAGATTTAGCCTTATCCTCCATTTTCTTTAAGACTTCTTCTACCTTAACTCCAAACAGAACATCCTGCTGTAAGGGAGCATCTAGAATCTTTGCTTTAACATGATCAGGCAGAGTTTGTTCCTTTAACCAAGCATGTCTACATATAACAGACCCAGTGACAGCTGCTCTGCAGGAAGCCTCCAAAGAATCAAAACCACATTGTAAAGTATGTTTGCCCACCTGTTCAGCTGCATGCAACAGATCCTGCATTTCTTTCAATTCAGACTGTTGAGGGAGTGTGCTCATTTTTTGTTTTAGCTGAGACATAAGAAATTGCTGATATTTTAGCATGTGAAATTGGCAATTAAGTGCTCTCATAGCTAGAGTGGCTGAGGTGTAAACCTTTTTCCCCCCACCTGTCTAGTGCTCTGGAGTCCCTCTCAGGGGGTACAGGATTTTTTGCCATGGAAGCCTTAGCCCCTTTGGGACCCTGGGAGATAGTCTCTGGATCAGCTACAGAGCTTTTATAAAGGAATTTGTGGGAATCAGGCACTCTATAGTATCTGTCTGGTTTGCCTGGAGCAGGAGGGAGAGAATCTGGGTTCAAACTAGATTCTAAGTAAACATCATCCACAATGTCTAAAACTGGGGGGATGGCAAGAGGTCTGTGCTTGGGGAGTAAAAGAAATTCCCTGAGCCTTTTCTTTGAGTCAGAGTAATCCTGACCATCCCAGTGAAAATGTTCCCTCATAGTGTGTAAAGTTTCCCCAAAGGAGTAGTCTTCAGGAAGAGAAGCTGAGGGAATAGAATCCTCAGCATCAGAATCTTCATAAGGGGAGAAGGAATAATCTTGGTCCTCAGAGGAGCCTGAGGAAATAGACACTTGATCAGAGGAGGCATAATCTTCCTCTTGTCTAGGCCTTTTGTCGGGTGGGGGTTAGGAACCCCTGATTAAAGAGATCAAATCTTCAGCCATTTCAAGCATCTGTTTCTTAGGCATGGGGCCTTGAACTGGAGACTGAAGTGCAGTCTTTTTAGGTTTAAAAGGAGTCTTAAGCTTAGGATACGTTTTTATGGTGAGCGCCGTCGGTCTGAAGACGCCTTCAGAAACCGAAGGTGATTCTGCAGCACCATGTCTTTCTGCAGAGTCGTCGGTAGGGGCTGAACAAAATGGCTGCGTCGGCCTAGCGCTCTCCGCCAAAGGCTCCGAAGCAGTCTCGGGTTCCAAATCTGCGGTAGTCAGGGGCTGCGTCAGAGCCTCACTGAAGACCGGTGAACCGGAGACCTGTCCAGCCGAGGCCTCTGAGTCTGGCTTGGGCCTAGGCTGCCTCTCCTTATCCTTGCGTTTTTGTGCACGCCGGTAGTCGCTTGCTCCGACGGCATAGTGTAGTTAAATTTTCTACCGAAGTAGTGTTGTGCAAAATCAAAGTGTCTTTTATAGTACGCTTATTAAAGCGGCAAGAAAGACTGGAGAAAATGGCGTTGGATGCAGTATATATACCCCTGGCACACTGACGTCAGGGAAGAAGCGACAGCAACCGACGCCGGACCAAGACTTTGGAATTCTGGCCGACTGCAGGACCACCTGATGGCAGGATAACCCAAGTGTGATGACTGCAACAGGGTAACACGATGAACATCCTGGGGTTTCTGTTGTGTCTGAGTTTGGATTGAGAAGGCCTGGAAGAAGCCGGAAAGGACCAATTCTTAGAGGGCCAATGCCTACTAAATCTTGGAGGCTGAACTTGTAAGAAATCTTTAACAGTTTGCATAGACTTAGTTTTATCTTCTATCTTTTTAAGAACTTCCTCAGCTTTGTTGCCAAACAGGCGGTCCTGATTTAAGGGAGCATCCAACTGTTTAGCTTTAACATGATCAGGCAAAGTTTGCTCCTTAAGCCAAGCATGCCTTCTGAGTACGACCCAGTGACAGCAGCCCTGCAAGAGGCCTCTAAAGAATCAAACCCACATTGCAAAGTATGTTTTCCAACCTGTTCAGCAGAATGCATTGAATCCTGTAATTCCTTATTTTCAGCACAGTCAGGAATCAACATAATTTTCTGTTTAAGCAATCCAATAATATGTTGTTGATACTTATGAAACTGATAGTTTAAGGCCCTAATGGCCATGGTTGCAGAAGTGTAAACCTTCTTACCCCATCTATCCAGGTCCCTGGAGTCTCTATCGGAAGGGGTAGGGTTTTGGCAACAGAAGCCTTAATGCCCTTGGGTCCCTGTGAAATAGTCTCCAGATCCGCAATAGGATTTTTAAAAAGGAACGTGTGAGAATCAGGAAACCTGTAATATCGGTCAGGTTTTCTGGGAGCTGGAGGCAAAGAATCAGGGGCCTAACTAAATTCCAAAAAGGCATCATCAACAATGTCTAGTTCAGGAGGTATAGCTAAAGGCCTATGCTGAGGCAAGAGTAGGAAATCCTGGCTTTCCCAGTGGAAATGCTCCCTTAGAGTGTGCAAGGTTTCACCAAAAGAAAAATCTTCTGGAGGGGAAGCAGAGGGAATAGAGTCCTCTGCATCCGAATCTTCATAAGTAGTTAAGGGTAAATCCAGATCATCAGAAGAATGAGAAAAAAATCAGAATCCTGGTCAGAAGATTCATAAACAATTTCAGTCCTAGGTCTCTTAGAAGAGGGTGGTTGGCTTCCCTTGATTAAAGTTATAAGATCTTCAGCCATTCTTATCATTTGTTTTTTAGGCATAGAGGCCTGAGCATGCGGCCATGACGTTGGTTTTCTAGGCACGGTTCGAGGTTTAGGCCTTAAAGAAGAAGGTTTAATATGAAAGTCCGTAGGCCTGAATACACCCTCAGAAGCCGGTGCCTGCACAGCGGCTCTGGACCCATCCAAGGTAGAGACATCCGCAGGTTCCACAGTTGAAGCATCTCGTGGCATACTGGACTCCGAATGGGTCTCAGTAGAGGCCTGCAAATCAGAAGTAGTGGATATCAGGGGTTGCAAAAGCGCCTCACTGAGTACCGGCGAACTGGCTTAGGAGAAGCGTCGTCAGCAGCTTTGGACCTACGTGGCCTGTCTCTGTCTTTATCTTTGCGTTTTTTCGGAATTCCGATAGTCAGAAGGCTTACCAACGACATTTCTGGATAATTGAACCGAGAACCGAAATACTTAGAGGTGAAAATATACAGACAACGGATAGTGCGTTGATTAAATAAGGCACAAAACCGACAGCAAGGTACGTCATGGTCAGGGCCTAGGCAAGGAATATAGTATGAATGAAAATCTTTATGAGGTATTTGCTTTCCACAAGAAATGCAATTATTAACTTTTACTGACATCGGTAAGGAGCAAGAAAAAGTTTCCCCAACGGGGTACTTAGCTTTAGTTGAAGACTTCGGTTCTGAAATTTGAAAACAGTTAGTTATGTACTCACCATAACGTTAGATGTATGTAGTCCAGCTCGCCTCACATTCTTCACTTGTGGGTTCAGAGCCGAATGTCGGCTCCGACTCGGCCTATTTACTAGCTCGAAAGTCTTTGATTGGCTGGGCTAAGATGGTATCCCACAATACACTGCTCCACATCCCCAGATCTAGTTTGCAGCCATCAGAAGTATCGTATCCATCACCCAAACACACACACATGCCCAGAACAACGAGGTCCAACAAATTATCCAAAGGGACTCTGTAACATCAGAAGCACAAGGAGATCCTCCAAATCCTCCAGGCGTGGGGGATGGTGGGAGGGTAATGAAGAATGTGAGGCGAGATGGACTACATACCTCTAACATTATGGTGAGTACATAACTAACTGATGTTATGTAGTCCTATCTCGCCTACATTCTTCACTTGTGGGACAGTGTCCCTAGCACCTACATCCTGGGTGGCTCAATGGAAAATACTCCTGAGCACTGTGGAGCCAAAAGATGATCTGCCCCTGGACACCACATCCAATTTGTAATGGGAAACAAACGTGTGAGGAGAAGCCCATGTCGCAGCCGCACATATATCATCCATCGATAACCTAGCCTGAAAGGCTGTGGAAGTGGAAACTGCTCTGCTAGAGTGTGCTCTGACTGGAAAAGGCAGGCTCTTTCCCCCTGCCTGATAAATAAAGGAGACGCAACCAGCTATCCACCTAGAGATGGTGACCTTGGTAACCGTAGACCCCAAACGATTCTCTGATAATGAAACGAAGAGCTGTTCTGACTTCCGCCAATCTTTAGTCCTGTGTAGATAAAAGCGTAGTGGCCTATGAACATCCAACAGATGGAACTGGTACTCTGCCTTATTGGAGAAGTTGGGGAAGAAGACCGGCAGCTCAATGGACTGATTAATATTAGATAAGGAAGCCACTTTGGGAAGAAAGGACGGATTTGGTCTGAGAGAGACTCTTATCTTTATGGAATACCAAATATGGGGGCTTGACTGATAGGGTCTGGAGTTCTGATACTCGTCTAGCCGATGAGATAGCTATCAAAAAGGCAGATTTCCATGTAAAAAATTTTAAATCGCAGGAAGCCACGGGCTCAAAGGGTGTGAGAGTGAGGGCCTGCAGAACAAAATTGAGGTCCCAGGGCATAACAGGTTGAGATACAGGGGGACGAAGGAGAAGAGTGCCTTTCAGGAATGTTCTACACAGCCTGTGTGCTATTAAGTTAGGTTCATAAGCCACATGATAATTTGAAATAGCCACCAGCTGAACTTTGATGGTGGCTGAGGCAGACCCTTGGTAGAATAAATGAGACAAAAATTCCAACACAGAGTCAATGGGGGCAGTGTAGGGGTCAATACCTTTGGACTGGGCCCATATCGAAAACCTTTTCCACTTGCTAGAGTAGATCTTCCTAGTGGGCGGCTTATGAGAGGACAAAAGAATATGGACCACGTCTGGAGAAAAATCATGACACCTGACTACGGATGGAAGTGGAGTAGCCAGGCGGTCAGCCGGAGGGTCTCCAGGAAGGAGTGGAGCTGTCCCGACATATGTGTCAGCAAGTCTGGACAAGGGTCCAGAGTCCAAAGAGCCTCCACGATGTAAAGTTGAAGGAAGGGGAACCATACTTGTCGAGGCCAGTGTGGCGCGATCAGAATCAATCTGCTTCCCAAGGATAGCGCTTTCTGAATTACCCTCGAGATAAACTGAAATGGAGGGAAAGCATACAGCAGACCCGAGGGCCAATTGTGCGCAAGAACATCCCTTGGAGATTCCCTCGGTGGTGGGATCAGCGAGAAGTAGTTGCTGCATTTCGCATTGAGGGGGCTGGCAAACAGATCGCAGCAAGGCTGACCCCATTTGCACTGTCCGCCACCCGGCGGTTCAGGGATCACTCGTAAGGCACGAGGAAAGCCCTGCTCAGCCTGTCTGCAATCACATTGGTTTTCCCCAGGATGTGCGTTGCCACCAAGGCCCATTGGGAAGCTATTGCCCAATTCCACACTCTCATGGCCTCCCTGCATAGTGGGTATGACCTGGTTCCTCCTTGTTTGTTGAGATACCACACTAATGACATGTTGTCGGAGTGTATCGCAATAGTCCCTAGAGGGAGGACATCCTGAAGTGCCTGCAACGCTATTAGCACTGTCATCTCCAGGACATTTATGTGCAAGTCCATCTCGTGCTCCTGCCACGTGCCTTGGAACATCCTGCAGAGATAATGCTCCCCCCACCCTATCCGGGAGGCGCCCGTGGTCACTGTGGCTACCGGGTTGGGTGGAACAAAGGATTTCCCTACGTCTAAGTTGTTGGTGCATAGCCACCAACTGAGGTCCTGCTTGCATTTGCCTGTGATTAAGATAGGATGGGATAGCGATAGTCGTTGGAAGGACCATTGGGCGAATAGGAGACATTGTAGGATCCTCATATGTAACCTCGCTAATGGGACCATCATGATAGTGGACGCCATTGTCCCCAGTAACTGAAGAAGTAGTCTTGCCCTCACATGTGTCAGAGACATCATCATCCGAACCTGCCGTTGTAACCCTGAGATCCTCTCCATAGGTAGGAATGCTCTCAATTGAATAGTGTCCAACTCTGCTCCTATAAATAAGACACGCTGTGAGGGTAGCAAGGCAGATTTTTTCCAGTTTATTGTGATGCCTAACTGGTGACAAAGATCGATAGCAGTGTCTCTGTTTTGAAGAAGTAGATGCTTGGTGGGGGTGGATAGGAGTCAGTCGTCCAGGTAAGGAAACACCTGGAATCCTTGACGTCTCAAGTGAGCCATCACCACTGCCATGCACTTGGTGAACACCCTGGGAGCTGTGGTGAGACCAAAGGGCAGGGCTCGAAACTGGAAGTGCCTGGCTCCCAGCCGGAAGCGTAGATGACATCTGGATGCTCTGTCCATTTTGATGTGGTAATAAGCATCCTTCAGGTCGATGGAGCACATCCATACTTCCTTTCCCAATAATGGGAAAATTGATTGTAGCGTGACCATCCGGAATTTGGACTTGTGTACGTAATGACTGAGTCGGCTGAGATCTAAAATGGGTCTCAGGTCCCCCGTTCTTTTCGGCACCAAAAAGAATCTCGAAGGTCCCTAATCCGATCTGGTCTGGGGGGACTGGTTGGATGACTCCTTTTTCTAGCAGTTGAGAAACTGCTGTTGCTGCCTGATCCCTTTAACTTGGTGGAACGTCTGGGATCCTTTTGACGGGGTGTGTCTGTGTGTGTGTGTGTGTGTGTGTGTGTGTGTGTGTGTGTGTGTGTGTGTGTGTGGAGTGAAATGGGATGGTGTAACCTCCGGCGATTATCCCTAATACCCATCTGTCCTGGGTGATGTTGACCCAGGCTTCCGGATACTGGGAAATTCGACCCCCGACTGGCTCCGGAGAAGCACAGCCGGGCACACCCTCAGGAATGACAGTATGGGGAACCGCAAAAGGAATCACAGTCCCCAGAATTGCGGGGGCCCCCTCTGCCTCTCGGGCGACGTCTCCCTGAATACGACCCCCCTCCCCTGCCTTGGGGGGAGGGGGTCTCACCCTGTGCGGTAGGAAAAGACCTTTGAGATTTTTTGAAGCACATCTTTCCCCCTCGCTGAGCCTTGGAATAAGGCCTCGACGGGAGGGAAAAACAGACTCCCACGGCAGACAAGGTCTTTCCCTCTTGCTCGCACCTGGTGAGTATGTCTTTCACTTTGGTCCCGAACAATGAGGAACCATCGAAGGGGGCATCAGTAAAGGAAGACTTAAAGGCCTCCGCAAAGTGACACAGGTGTAGCCAGGCTTGCATCCTGAGGGCCACTCCTGAACTAGCTGCCCTACTAGCTCCCTCGGCCGCGTACAAAATCAGTCGCATGGATGAGTTAGCAATGGAGTTGAGGGTAGAGAGAGATGAGCGTTGACAGTCTGAGCCACCACCTCAGGCACGTTGCTTAGGTTCATACTAGGCTATCTGCCCTGGGGCAATTATAAGCCTAGCCCAATTCTGTATGGCTTACGCCACCCCCTGATTTGAGTATACTGTGCCCTTTTTAAGGTTTAGTTTACTGTGCCTCTGTCTAATAGTGACACGGGAGTAATCCCTGGGACAAACCTACGATCCCCCATCCACTTATCGAGATTCTTCTTGAAGAGATTCAGTGAGGTGCTCTGCCTCACATGAACTGGAATTCTATTCCAGAGCGAAGGGAGCCTCTGGGTTATGAACCTGTCCCTCCAGCAAGTTCTATTTATTTCTGTGCTGAGGTTCAAGTCCCTCGAGCGTGTGGCTCAAAGGGATTTAGATTTACTGAGGTGGAGCATGTCCATTAATTCTGGATTTGACATAGCTTTGTATGTCAGGCATAGATCGCCTCGAAGTAGGCGGTATGCAACTGAGTAGAGCTGGAGTTTTTTTAACCGAGCAGCATATGGCATCTGTTTGAGACCCTTGATCCTCTTGGTGAGATACTTTTGGGGTCTTTTCTAATTGCTGCAGGTGTCGGGTAAGGTGCATCCCAAAAGGGGCATTGTATTCTATGATGGGCCTGATGAGGGATGAAAAAAGGGGCACGATTACCTCTCTTGATCTAGACGTGAAATCCTTTGTGATGAGGTGGGCTATGTAGAAGGTCTTTCTAACCACTTTGGCAATGTGGTTTTCAAAGGAGAGACTGCTATCAACTTGGGTCCCCAGGTCCCTAATAACTTTCTCTGTACTTAATGGGTTTCTGCCTATGTGGTAATTTGTGGGCACATTGTTTTTGCCAAAGGGTATGACTATACATTTTTTGGCATTTAGCTTTAAACCATGGCGCTGGCACCAGTTATCTGTCTCTGTGAGACCTTTTTGAAGGATGTTTGTGTCAGCTGGAGAGTTGATTATGGCGCCCAGTTCGCAGTCGTCTGCGAACTTGTTGAGCCATAGTCCTCCCACGTTTGCCTGTACCTCGGAAACGTATATACCGAACAAGAGTGGTCCCAGGACAGAACCCTGTGGGACGCTACTTGTGACCGGTTTCGAGTCTGACATGGCTCCAGCAACTCTCACTCTGTGGGTTCTATCTTTGAGCCAGTTTGCGACCCATCTTGTGACATAGGGGTTTATATTTAAGCTGGATATCTTATCTATGATGCCCGAGTGGGGTATTGTGTCAAATGCCTTTGCAAGGTCCAGATAGGCTGTGTGGACTACCTTCCCTTCATCTATGGCTTTGGTGACTGTTTCAAAGAAGTCAACCAGGTTCAAAAGGCAGGATCTGCCCTTGACAAAGCTGAACTGGGTAGGATCTAGTGTCTGTAGGTCCCCAATGTGTTTGTTTATGAGCTCCATGATGATCCTCTCCATAGCCTTGCAGACTAAGCTAGTCAGGCTTATGGGGTGATAGTTTCCAGGGTCCGTAGAGGCTCCACCTTTGTGGAGTGGGACCACTGTTGCTGTACGCCATTCTGTGGGTACATATCCTGTAGTGAGGCTGAAATTGTATAGCTGTTTTATTTGAGGGATTAGTTCCTCTTGTAGTTCATGTAGGATGCAACCTGGGATGCCATCTGGTCCCATGGAAGCAGTGTTTTTTGCTTTGGAGAGGGCAGCCTTCACCCGAGCATCTGAGATGTTTGGGAGGCAGCCCTCTGCCGGGATAGATACTTGCTCTTTTGGGGGGGAGGAGGGGGGGAGAAGTTTGCACTGAACCTGTCTGCCAGGATATTGGCTATGTCTGTGGGTTCAGTGTATTTTTTGTCGTTTAGAATCAACTCAGAACAAGTCTGGGAGTTGCATCCCAGATTTCTAACATAACTGAAAAAAGCCTTATGATTGTCTTTGGTGTCCTGTGCAATTTTTCTCTCGAAGCTGCCCTTGGAGGATTTTATGAGGGATCGTAATTTTTTTCTAGTACTGATCAGAGATGCCTTCCCTATTAGGGATTTTGCTCTATCATGTAGTAGCTTCCTCCTCCTGTTGTACAGTTTATTTATGGCAGGGGTCCACCAGACTGGACACCTGCCTTTGGATGATTGGGTCTTGGTTTTGTTTGGGATAGCATGATTCATGCATTCCTGGAGATGTCCGTAGAATGCATTTATATAGGATTCTGCAGTTTGGGCTGTAGTTTCCACTGGCCCTGGGGCCTTGAAGGATTCCACTGGGTTTTGAGAAGTGAGAAGTTCGCTTTTGAGAAGTTTTTCACTGTGGTTTTCTGGGCTGGGGTCGGGATGTAGACATCCAGTGAAATTAATTTATGGTCTGATCTTACCAATGTGGGATATACTTCTGGTGTGGAGCATAGAGTCCCCATGTTGGTAATGATCAGGTCTAGTATGTTGTCCCTTTGTGGGAGTGGTGACTAGTTGTTCCATAGCATTTGAGTTTATAATTTCCAGGAATCTTTGGGCTAAGGTGCTGGGGCTTGAGTAGTGCTTCCAGTCAATGTTTGGGTAGTTGAAGTCGCCCAATATAATGGTGTTCGAGATCTTCATGTTCTCCAATGTTTTCAGGAAAGCCGAATGGGATTCCTGACTTTGAGAGGGTGGTCTGTAGGATGCTATAAACTGAAAAGCAGTCTTGCCCACTGTTAGTTGCACATGGATGGTCTCCAATACTTCGTGCAATGCCACTAACCTGGAGGTGTGGATATCCTTGATAAATATGGAAACTCCCCCTCCTTTTGTGGTTCGGTCCGGGTTTTGGGGCCAAAAAGCATGATATGAGGTATAGCCTGGTAGTGCTGGGGTGCTCTCTGGAGCCTTGAACCAGGTTTCTGTCACTGCACAGATATCGATGTTCTCCATACTGAAGAGAGCTTCGAGTGCGTGCATCTTGAGGTTAAGACTTCTGGTGTTTAGCAGCATTATCCTTAGTTTCTTGTTCCTTGTGCTGTCTATGGGGGTAGGTTTGACTTTTGAGCCTTGCCTAAAAAAAGGCACTATGGGGTGGCAAGAGCCTTTGCCAATATCTGAAAGCCCAGTGGTGACAGGTGCAAGCCGTCCCTAGCGAAGCAACGTGGCTTGTCGAGCATGTCATCCCAGGCTGACAGACACTGGATCCCCTTTGAATGACACCAAAATTTTAGCCAATTGTTAAAATCGATCATTTTGTCTTTGTACTGTGGCATCATTCTAGGTGAGGGTAAGATGCTGCTCAAGGTCAGGGTCATACCAGCCTGGGCTACATGATCAGAGAGCCTCTATATCTCTTTTCATGTAGTCCAGGGAGGTAGCCTCAGGTCATTCACACCAGCATGTACAATGACTGAGTCATATTTGTATTTGCTTTGGAGTGACCCGAAAGTGCTTGCTATGTGTCGGATCCTAGCACCCGACAGGCAGCTCACTGTGACCTTCTCTTTATTCAGCCTGGTGAGCGGGACGTCAGTGTGTCTGACAATAGAGTCACCTATAACAAGAGTATCAGGTGAGTTATTCAGCCTTAAGGGCTGTGGCTGCTTGGCACACTGACTTTGTGGGTTATGTCTTGTGTGTGTTTTGTTTTGAGGTAGCGTTTGCTTGGATGTCTGCTTTGGAGGTCTCTGTTGCTTAGGTAGATTTTTATTTAGAGCCTCCGAGTATGTTTTTGTGTATTTATGTGTTTGGTTCGCTGATACTCACATTGCCAAAGTGGTTAGGAGGACCTTCTACATTGCCCACCTGATTATGAAGGGATTCACATCCAGATCAAGGGAGGTCATTGTCCCCCTGTACTCTTCACTTATCAGACCAATGATAGAGTACAATGCCCCATTCGGAATGTATCTTACCAGACACCTGCAGCAATTGGAAAGACCCCAAAAGTTCCTCACCAAAAGGATAAAGTGGCTCAAAAATATGCCATATGCTGCCCGGCTGAAGAAACTCCAGCTCTATTCAGTCGCATACCGTCTGCTCAGAGGTGACCTGTGCCTGACATACAAGGCCATGTCCAACCCGGAATTAATGGACATGCTCCACCTCAAAAAATCCAAATCCACCAGAGCCACAAGAGCAAGAGACTTAAACCTCAACACGGATATAAATAGGACGTGCTGGAGGGACAGATTCATCACTCAGACTCCCTATGCTGTGGAACAGAATCCCGGTCCATGTGAGGCAGAGCACCTCGCTGGCTCTGTTCAAGAGGAATCTTGACCAGTGGATGGGAGATCGTAGGTTTACCCCGGGGATCATCTCTGTATCGCTGCTGGACAGAGGCACGGCAAACTAATGGGTATAGTATTCTTCAACCTAAGGGGTGGTGAAAGCCACACAACTCTGGCTAGGCTTATAAATGCCCTAGGGCAGATAGCCTAGTATGAACCTATGAACCTATGATGTGGTGGGACTATGTGATACTGGAATTGTGTTGTGTGAGGTTACCTTCTCCTCCTGACTGGTTACACCAGTTTTGAGATGAGAGAACTCAGCCTCCAGTTTGGCTAAATAGTTGCATCTCTCACATATATTTGAACCTGTTTGGAGGAGGAGAGGGTTGTCCGTGTACATGAGACAGTTGTAACATTGCCTCAAAATTCCCAGATTCACCAGCTGGACTGGAGAGGAAACCATTGACTGACCTTTGGACATGCTAGAGTAATAGGGAAACTGAATTTAAGATGGACCAATAGAGGACAGGGTAATTGCAGAGAGTATAAAAGAGTAAGTAGTGCTTATGGTTTAATAGTGCTAACTTGTAGGATTACTTAATTGGTACTTAATTACTTAATTGATTACTTAATTAATAAAAGGGCCTTAGAATGAGAATATGGTGTTTAAATTGAGAGATAGAGCAGTTCTAAGGGAAAAAGTGAAGAGCAGACTTTGTGGAGCCAGGAATAGTTTAAACCCAATTAGGCGGCGCTGCCCGCTGTTGCGCTATGCTCAAAAACGCACAAAAGAGGGTTTTAAGAGAGGAAGATGAAGGAGCTTTGGAATTGACCCAAAATGGCCACTAAAACTACAGTTTCAAGTCAGTAACCACTCCCACAGGGGCAGGCAGGCTGCTCGATGTTTTTCATTGCCACTGATCAACAGAGAGACTTTCCTTTAATCCAAGCAAAAAATGGCCTCACAGAAACTTACAAACAGTTCAAGAACAGCAAGCCTGTAACTGAACTTTTTTAAATCTCAAAGCTTGTTAGAGTATCTCCTAACTGCTTAAGGAAATCTCTCTGGAGCCGTGTGAAATGAGACAAATAATTCAGCGACCGCAAGGTAAAGGTCGCTGAAGACAGTGTACGCTTCCCGTACCGATCCATAGTCCTAGACTCCTTGTTAGGAGGATGGACCGAAGAGGAAGACTCAGCAACTTCCTTCTGTGTGGCAGCCGCCACCACCATAGCATCTACCAGGACTCCCTTTGTCAAAATTTCTTTCCCTTGGGGAGCAGACAAAAATTTGTTGGGGCGTCGAGGAACGGGCGTCGAGGAACAGGCTCCACGGAGTCAGGAGTCTCCCACACCCTCCGACAAATAAGGTCCAGGAGCTCTAAGGGTGGAGACACCCAGGAGGCAGAGGGCCGAGCGCCAAAGGCCGTAAGGAATACAGACGCCTCCTCCGAGGGGGTTTTGGACAGCCAGTCTCCTCTTAAGTTTCAAGATCTCCAGTATATCGGAGAACGAAACGTCCTCAGAGGAAAACCTAGGGGACCCCTCCGATTCCTCGAGGTCAGTATCGGAAGTGAGAGACTCGTCCTGGGAGTCTATGTGCTTCCTCTTGCAAGATTTCTTTCTGGGGGGGTTCTCAGGCACAGGCTCTGAGGGCCCCTGAGAAAAAAGGGGACCACTCATGGGGGTATCCTTAGGCCCTTGCGCTCTGCTATCCAAGGATAGGTGAGTGTCAGAAGCTCTTGCCGGTGTTGTGGGTGATGGAAGAACCGATCCGAGAGAAGTAGCTGACCTAGCCAGGCCCGTGAGCATAGCCTCGAAGGCGGGACCACCCGAATTGGAGGACCAACCACCTTCCAAGGCCATGACCAGGACCGGTGTCCTCGCAGCCAAGGCACCAAGGGGGAGGCTCGGAACAGAAGGGTGTTCCGAGACATCCCCCTCGGGCCCGACCGAGGAGACCAGAGTCTCGAACCCTGTGGATGGAGCCGATAAGGTCAGAGCCGATGCGGGCACTGATAAACCCAGCTGGGGATCGGCGCTGGCACAGGAATGTCCCTCGGAGTGGAACTTACTGGCTCCGACAAGGATGCGCTCGGAGGAGGAATAGCAGGTACAACTAACAGAGCTGGCTCCGGAGCCGATTGGGTCGGAGCTGAGAAAAGTTTGGCCAACACCGGCAACTGTAGGAGCCTCTGCACCACCCTATCTACATCCAAATCTGAAAGCCTGGAGGATTTGGAGGAAATGGATGGAGACCTAGACCTCCTATTTGGAGAAGCTTGCCTCAAACTTGGCGACCGGCTCCGAATCGGTTCCAAAATTATCGGAGCGGACACAGACTCAGTCGACACAGCTACCTCCTGCGGCCCCGATGTTGGTGGAGCCGAGGAAGCAGATTCGACAATGGTAATTTTACAAGGTGGCTCCGAAACAATAGATGGAGCCGGAGACCTCTTCTTGGATTTGGAGGATTTAGACTTCGACTGGGAGTTGGGAGCCGAACCTAAATCCTCCTCAAAGGACGGTTTTAGCAGTCCCTTTAGGATCAATTTGTTTTTCCTCTCTTGGAGCACCCGAGGACTAAAGACATGGCAGAAACTGCACGACTCCTGAAGGTGGATGGCTCCAAGACAGTAAACACAGACCGAATGTCCGTCTGTGATAGACATTCTATAGGCACACTTTGTACACTTTTTAAAGCCTGAGGGCTTATGCTCTTTTTGTTCCTTAGACATGCTGTTAACAATTGTAGCAGCCGCATTGACAAAAGGGGAAACCGCTGACACAGAAACCAGTGAACACGTAAAAACACAACCAAGGCACAGGGGAGAACCTCTAAATAAAACGGTTCTCAACTTAAAATAAGAGAGATGCACCTAAAGACAGGCAGACAAACACCACAAGGAGGACTAGGTCCTCTAACTTAAACGGGCCTAGCCCGAGGGAGTAAGGGATACCACACAACACACACTGAACCTACAAAAGGTAATGCAGCAACAATACTAATAACAACTCTATTTGAATACACACAATTAGCCAAAAATCTTAACAAGAAAGTGTTTTTTTGCAATACTTAGCCACAGCCAAGTCGAGACCACATCCGAGCTCTACAAGCGGCAAACGAGATCTGGGGTTGTGGAGCAGTGTACTGTGGGATACCATCTTAGCCCAGCCAATCAAAGTCTTTCGAGCTAGTAAATAGGCTGACTCGGAGCCGACATTCGGCTCCGAACCCACAAGTGAAGAATGTAGGCGACACAGGACTACATAACATCGAAAATTTCAGGAGTTGGCCGACCATCACTCGCGAAATGCTTCTGCTTCGGGCACCGCACGGCAAGAAAGACTGATGTAATGGCGTCGGCTGCATGTTTTATACCCCCTAACGACCTGACGTCATGGAAGAAGGGACAGCAACCGACGCAGGACAAGACTTTGTTAATCAGGCCGGCTAAGGGCTACTGCAAGCAGATAACCCAAATGTGATGACTGCAACAGTGAAACACGAAGAACATCAGCTGATGGTAACTTTATGGACATGTGACTGTGTGAAAAGACAAAAGTCTTATACTGAATCAGGTCTGCTACAAGTAGCCCCCATGCTACTGTCTTTTAATCTGCCCCTTCATGTACTATCTAACTCAAGGACCTTTGAGCCTGTACACTGACATGCACTCCACCATCATTTTAAAAATGCAATCTAAAAAGACTCATTACTCACTCTGTGTCTACATGATACAGAATTGTCTTCTTACATCATTCACTACACAAGTCTTAGAGGCAATGGAAAATATTCCATTCCTGAAAAGAATAATCAAAATGCACAACACTGTCTCTCACACATTCATCACACTTTTTTTAATTAAAAAAGATAAGGAAGCTTATGAGAAAGTGTTACATTTTAATTATTTCTCATCTTTTGTCCCCATTTGCAATTTTCAGTTCAGCTGACACACTTAAGTCCGTATCAGATTTTAACCCCTTTTTCTCTGTCTCTCTCTCTTTTCAAATCTGTGATTACATCTACCATGTAGAGTTCCTTTTCCCATACCATAGCTCCCCAACCTGTCTTGCTAAACCCACCTCTGCGCATGCACAACTAACTTATCACCATTCTCCAAAGATGATTTGCAAAGCTGGACAAAGTACAGTTTTGTACTTACCATAAATGTAGTTGTCCAATAGGAATGCATCTGCAGTCCTAACAAATGGGTTGTCCTGTCGTCAGGCAGCCCTTCGGTCGGCCGGATTCCAAAGTCTGGGTCTGGCTTCGGCTGGTGTCGCACTTCACCCGACGTCATAGCTGCAGTTCTTCGGGTATAAAGGCATCAGCCGACGCCATTTTCCTCAGTGTTTCTTGCCCCAGATGCCAGGTGCCCTCTTGGATGGCTAAATTTGGATAAATGCCAATGTTTCCAAATAGTAGAGAGCAAACACATAAAATAAGCATGTATGTACATATATACAAACAAATACACCATAATAGACCCCCCCCCCAAGCTAGCTGAAAGATGGCAAATACCCCAGGAGTACCACAGAGGGGAAGGCGGGTGGGTAATCCTGACTGCAGATGCATTCCTATCGGACATCTACATTTATGGTAGGTACAAAACTGTACTATGTCCTTCAAGGATGCATCTGCAGTCCTAACAAATGGGTAGAATACCATAGCCAAACTAGGGAGGAGGAAAGAAGAGATTATGGTGTAGTTAGGATCCCTTGCAAAACAGCAGTGGCAAAACCTGCTCGGGATCTAGAGTATAAAGGTAAATTATAATGCTTGGCAAATGTATGCATGGAGGTCCAAGTAGCAGCCTCTATAATGTCCTTGGTAGCCACCCTCGTAAGAAAGCTGTAGTAGTGGCTGTAGCCCTTGTGGAGTGAGGCCTGATGTTCTCTGGAGTTTTTTCCATGGAACGAGTAACAAAATCTAATGCAATTTCCTATCC
Organism: Protopterus annectens; assembly: GCF_019279795.1. Classification (NCBI taxonomy): domain Eukaryota; kingdom Metazoa; phylum Chordata; order Ceratodontiformes; family Protopteridae; genus Protopterus; species Protopterus annectens. The sequence continues at coordinate 1,264,246,376 of NC_056745.1, forward strand.
ACTTGGAGATTGTCTGTTTTGAAATTGCTTTTCCTTCCCTTCCTGTTGCATATGCTACCAGAAGCTGATCAGTTTTTCTATTGCACTTGGTCCTGTCCAGGTAGTAGCGTAATTGTCTATGCACATCCAAGGTATGCAACAGTCTTTCTCCCCTGTTCTGTGGGTTGGGGAAGAATGTAGGTAGGTGGATAGCCTGGTTTAAAGAGACTCTGGATACCACCTTAGGCATAAATGTAGGATTTGTTCTCATGGACACTCTGTCTTGATGGAAGATCAGGAAGGGTTGCACTGCCATTAATGCCTGCAGTTCAGAAACCCTTCTTGCTGAGGTGATTGCTAGCAGGAAAGCAGTCTTCCAGGATAAGTATTGTAATTCTGCTGTTGCTGCTGGTTCGAAAGGAGGAAGTGTCAATTTTTCTAGCACAAAGTTCAAGTCCCATGCTGGCAATGGTGGTTTCCTAGGAGGCTTTACATTTTTAATTCCTCTCAGAAACTGCCTGAGCAGAGGGTGTGAGAAGACAGGGGGATCCAAGCTGTATTCTGCCAAGATAGCTGATGCGTGTATCTTGATGGAGGAATAGGACAGGCCTGTATGGAAGAGCTCTGCCAAGTACTCCAGGATGTTGGCTATGTTTACCAGTGACACATCTTTTCCCTTTGCAGTACTCCAAATGAGATATCTTTTCCATTTTGCTGCATAATTCTTTCTTGTAGAAGGTCTGCGAGCCTCAAGGATAATGTCTTTAACCCTTTGGGATAAATTTGGGTTAGCTGCTCTTATGTAATGTTCCAGGCAGTCAGCTGCAGAGTTTTCAGGTTTGGATGCAGTATGTTGTAGCTGTTCTGTGTTAACAGCAATGGGATCAGGGGTAGTGTCCACATTTGTCCCCGAGACATGCTCCTCAGTAATGGGTACCAATGTTGTCTTGGCCAGTCTGGAGCTATCAGAATGATCCTTGGATGTTCCTCTTTGATCTTCAATAGCACCTTGTGCATCAAAGGAAGTGGTGGGAATGCATATGCTGTCAGGCTGTTCCAACTGAAAGATAGGGAGTCCACCTTCCAAGCAAGTGGGTGGTACGTTCTTGTGCAGAATTTCTTGAGCTGGTGATTGAGTGGGGATGCAAATAAGTCTATTTGTGGTAGTCCCCATTTTCTTGTGATGGCTTTGAAGATGTCCGGGTGTAGCATCCATTCGTGGGCATCCGTGGTAGTTCTGCTTAATATGTCTGCTAGAATGTTCTCTTTTCCCGGTACAAAAATTGTTTGTAACTGAATGTTGTAGCTCAGAGCCACATTCCATAGGTCCAGTGCCATCCGGCATAGAGGGTATGAATGTGTGCCTCCCTGTTTGTTGATGTACCACATAACTGTGGTGTTGTCTGTCCTTATCATCAACTGTCCTTCTTGGAGGAATGGTCTGAATGTGTGGATTGCCAATTTTACTGCTAGCATTTCCTTTAGATTTATGTGCAGGTGCAGTTGGTCTTCAGTCCATAGGCCTTGTATGCACTTGTCCAGCATGTGGGCCCCCCAACCGAGGTCTGAGGCGTCCATTGTGATGGTTTGGCTTGGTTGAATGCTGTAGAAGGGCAAACCTGCGTTTGATTGACAGGCCTGAGCCCACCATAGGAACTCTTGCTTCAGGCATGGTATTAGTGGGATTTTGGTTTCTAGGCTGTGTCTGTGTTGAGACCATAAATTCTTCAGGTACCACTGTAGCTTTCTCATATGCAGTCTGGCATGAGGGACCAGAATTATGCAGGATGCCATGAAGCCCAGGGCTTGCAGTACTTTTCTTGCTGTTAGATGGTTCTGCTTTGTTAATGCCAAGAAGTAGAGAGGAAGTTGTTCTTGTTTTTCCACAGTTAGGAATGCCATCTGCTTTGATGTGTCCAGCTCTGCACCTAAAAAGGTTATTCTTTGGGATGGTATCAGCCTTGACTTTTTTATATTGACTGTATATCCCAGGGCTTGCAGCAAGTAAATGACTCTTTGTAAGTCTTCTGTTAGCTTGTTTTTGTTGTCCGCTTGTATGAGGCAGTCGTCCAGGTAGGGATAAATTTGTATTCCCTGAAGTCTGCAATGAGCGATTACTGATGCCAGGCATTTCGTGAACACTCTGGGTGCAGTAGATAAGCCAAAGGGCAATGCTGAGAATTGATAATGCTCTGATCCTGCAAGAAATCTGAGGTATCTTCTGCAATTTGGTCGTATGGGGACGTGCAGGTATGCCTCCTTGAGATCTAGAGTTACCAGCCAAGACTCCTTGCCCAGCATGGGAAGAAGCTGCTGTAGGGTCAGCATTTTGAATTTTGGAACAATGAGGAATGTGTTTAAAGCGGACAGGTCGAGAATAGGCCTCCATTTTTTCTCTTTTCTTGGTACCAGGAAGAGTCTGGAGTAAAATCCCTTTCCTTGTTCTATAGATGGTACCTTTTCCACAGCTCTCATTCTTACTAGTTGAGCTATTTGTTTTAGAGCTTCTATCTTTTGATTTGGTGGTAGGTTTGGCATTCCTCTTTTTCCTGGTAGAGTATGGAAATGAAACCTGTAACCTTGGTCTATAGTTTGCAAAATCCACTTGTCCCTTGTGATGTAATGCCAGTTCTTTGAAAATAAGGCTAGCTTTCCGCCTAAGGGTGCTGCTAGCTGTTCCCTGGTAGGCGTGCCAGGGCCAAGTCACTGTGATTGTCCTGTTGCAGTGGTAGTGGCTGTGGCTGTGCCTCGCTGGTTGTTGCCCTGCCACTGGCGCCCCTGTAGGCACCCCTGGATTGATTTCTGCCTCTTGAACGCCTATTCCTGCCTCTCTGTGTTTTAGAGGAGTCTGGAAAGGACCAATTTTTGGAGGTCCAGTTCCTGCTAAACCTTGGAGGTTGCACCTGTAAGAAATCTTTCACTGTTTGTACAGATTTTGCCTTCTCTTCCATTTTCTTCAATACCTGCTGAGCAGGAGAACCAAATAAATTGACCTTGTCCATGGGAGAATCTAATAATTTTGATTTGACATGATCCGGCAAGGCCTGTTCTTTCAACCATGCATGCCTTCTGATAACTGTGCCAGTCATGGCTGATCTAAAGGAAGCCTCCAGTGCATCATAGCCGCATTTTAAAGAATGGTTACTAACTTGCTGAATGTTATGCACCATTTCCAGAACATATTTCTTATCTAAAGAATCATCAGAGGACAGTTTCTTAGTTAACTGATCAAGCATAAACTCCTGATATTGGATCATATGAAACTGACAGTTCAAGGCCCTAGCTGACAGAGTAGCAGAGGTGTATACTTTTACCCCATCTCTAAGAACCTGGATTCCCTTTCAGAGGGAGGGATTTTAACAGAGGTAGATGCTACTGCCTTAGGCCCTGGGAGATAGTCTCGATCTGCAAAAGGAGCCTTGTATAAATGGTGATGCATGTCCGAACCCTGTAGAACCTATCGGGCTTAGCAGGGCTGGAGGTAAAGAATCAGGAGCAGTACAAGCATCATTAAATGCATCATCTACAACACCAAGACCTGGAGGTATGGCTCAAGCCCTACGTTGTGCTACCTGCAGAAAGGTCCTAAGCCTTTTCCTGGAATCTGAAAGTCTTGGCCCTGCCACTGAAATTGTTCCTCATGGCATGTAAGGTTTCCCAAAGGAAAATTCCTCAGGTGGAGAGGCAGAAGGAATCGACTCTTCAGCATCAGAGTCTTCAGAGGGAGAATAAGGAGCCTCTGGAGGGTCTGTATTGTCTGAATCATCCGAGGAATCATCCGTGGACACTGGCTCAGGGGGCTCTGCTCTAGGTCTCTTCTCTGGAGGTGGCTGAGAGGCCCTGTCTGGATGAGGTTGGGATCCCCTTATTAAAGAGATGAGATCCTCTGCCAAAGAAAGCATTTGGGAACTGGAACTGGGCCTGTGAGAGGGGGGCTTAACAGGCACAGACTTAGTAGTTTTGGCTGCTTTAGCCCTGGCAAAAGCCTTAATGGACATGGCTGCAGGAGGCCTAGCAGCTCCACGTGCAGGGGTGGATACATCCAAGGGGATAGTGTCCGACAATTCCTGTGAAACCACAGCAGCAGGTTGTATTTCAGAAGCCGATTCTACCAGGTTAGAAGAGGCCTCGGTAGAAGGCATGGATTCGGCTGAAACAAGGACCGCTTGCTCGGTTTCGCCGAAACAGAGACACTCGCGTTTGTTTAACCATGGTTTCGCCGAAACCGGACCGCGAGTGTCGGTCCTTTCTTTGCATTTTTGGCAATTGTGTAGTCGGAGGATCCGACGGCATAATATACGCAAAATCAGAACCGAAAAACTGCTCAGCAAACTCCGACCGACGCCTAAGCGTCGTCGGTTAAAGAAGCACAGGCTAGACAAGCTGCTACGTCGTGGTCTGGGCCTAAACAAGGTAAGTAGTAAGAGTGGAAATCTTTATGAGGTATTTGTTTCCCACAAGTTAAACAGTTATTCACTTTTTCTGACATCGGCTGAGGCAAGAAAGAGTCCCCAACGGGTACTTAGCTTTTAGAAGTCTTCGAAGTAGTATTCGGTAGGAGTAATCTCTGGATCTGACCGACCAGCACTTGCGAACAGCTTCTGCTTCGGGCGCCACGCGGCAAGAAAGACTGAGGAAAATGGCGTCAGCTGATGCCTTTATACCCGAAGAACTGCAGCTATGACGTCGGGTGAAGTGCGACACCAGCCGAAGCCAGACCCAGACTTTGGAATCCGGCCGACCAAATCGCTGCCTGACGACAGGACAACCCATTTGTTAGGACTGCAGATGCATCCTTGAAGGACATCGTATTCTAGATACGACTTTATTAGTGTTCTGTACAATGGAGGATGACATTGACATTTACTGTGCACAACCCTCCACTATGCACTTCAGTAGTCTAGAGGCAGTCACCACAGACCAATTATGATGACATAGACAAGGTAGGTCTACAGCAGGCTAATTCCCAGTTCCTTTCAGCTCTCAGTTATTACTAGGGTCACTCTGCTAGCATGCAAGGGTACCAGAATTCCCACCCCAAAGTAGTTCAGCTTTCACACATTTGCCTCAACTGAGATACCACTCAGCCAATGACCCCCACCAGGTGTTTTAAATCTTGACAGGCAAGTCCATAAATACAACCATAACTGTGGAATTTGTATGAATACATGAACATCTGCCTATCAGAAATGGGAAAATGATCTCATGGAATAGCACAGGTGGTAAAAAGCAAAGTGCATGAGGTATACAGAGATTAGAACCCATATAGAGATGATACAGTGAACCTACTGGCCAAAAGATTTTGCACTAACTTTACTCCTTTCTCCACTCCATCTGTCCCTCAAGATATACTTGAAACTGGCTCACCTCAAGCTATCACACAAGACCAAATTCCAAAAGTGCTATCAAAAGCTAAAATTACTGCATCGATGGGTCCTGACAATATCCATGGATGCATCTTAAATAACATGAAGAAAGATTTAGCCACACAACTAACAACACTGCTCAATCTCAGCCTCCATACAGGTTTTGTACCAAGTGAATAGAAAACAGCTACAGTCATTCTCCTGCATAAGGAAGGAAATTCCACAGTCCTGCAATTACAGACCCATAAGTCTGACCAGCCTCATATGCAAAGTCATGGAAAGATTTATCATGGAATTAATCAATTAGGACATAGGGATGTCCAAACACTGGACCATCTCAGTTTGGATTAGTCAAGGGCAGTCACTCTTACTTAACTAGGTGCATTTTTTGAAAAGGTCACTAAAGCAACGGATGAAGGCAAAATGGTATACATTCTGTACCTCGACCTGGCCAAAGCTTCTGACACAATTCCCCATTCAGGCATAGTAGAAAAGCTAAATAAATTGAGAATAAACCTGAGTCGCCTGTTGCATTGCCAGCTGACTCACAGATAGGATGGAGATCATCAAAATAGGTGAAGTTACCTCGACAAAGAGACTGGTCATCAGTGGAGTCCCCCAGGGAACTGTGCTGGGACCTCTTCTGCTTGGTATCTACTTTTGCGATGTAAAAGTCAATACCAACGGGCTCTGGCTGACTAAGTCTGCAAATGACTGCAAGCTAGGAGCAGCCACTGAATCCCCAAATTACTAACCTATCCTGCAGGAAGGTCTGACCCAACTAAATAACTGCTGGCAAAATCACAGACAAACTAAATGCCAAAAAATCCATTATTGTACACTCTGGGATGTCATCTACCCCAGGGAACTACCACAATGACAATACACCCCTAAGAATCAACCCACTTGTTCAGGATTTGGGTACTTGTGCGACAATGACCAAACATTTGACTAACATGTGTCTACTGCTGTAAAAAAGTCCTTCTATATTACACAGCTTATAAACAAGGGATTGTGTCTAGATCTAGGAATATCATTGTCCCCCTTTACTCGGCTCTCATTATGACAGTCATTGAATATAATGCCTTCTTTGGCATGTCCCTGTCTAGACACATGGAGCAACTGGAATGTCCACAAAGATACCTTACTAAAAGAATGCAAGGCCTAAACAACATGTCCTATACAGACTGACTCAAAGCCTGGTCACTTTACTCGGTATCTTACAGACTGCTAAAAAGTAACCTGTGTATGGCATACAAGGCATCCTCTGACAGATTACTGATGGATTTACTGCATATCAGCAAATCAGATGGCATCAGAAATAGTCTAGGGATCTAAACCTCTTCTGCAACATCAACAGAAGGGCTTGAGGGATAGGTATATACTGCTGCTGTGGAACAGACTCCCCACCACATAAAACAAAATTCATCCCTCACGATATTCAAGTGCTACTTAAATCTATGGATGAGAAACAGAATATTTACCCCAGGACTTCCCCCATACTACTAAATGGACAGAAGCAGTGCCTAAATGCTTCATCCATGCATGGACTCCCTCATGTTATCTATGGTATGATCCCAGTTATTCTCATTAGGAGTAATATAAAAAGTTATTGACAATAGGATGTGTAGTGCCATTCTATAACCAAATGGGATATCTTATTTTGTGTACAAAAAGGGAAACTGGCTAGGCTTAAAATGGCCTGCAAGGGCAGCTAGCCTAGTACTTACCTATGATTCTATATACAAACTGTAAGTGCTCTGAAAATCTTTTCTCCATCTATTCCTCCAAAACTCTTATGAAGCAATACACCACTATTAGCATGACTACAGTTTTTGCAAGACTTCATGCTATGATACAGCTGGTTGCTACTACTACATCAATACACAGATAGGAGACAGAAGAAAAAAGTACAGTTTTGTACCTACCATAAATGATGATGTCAAGAGTGTTCACAATGCTGCAGTCATCACACTTGGGTTATCTGCCGTCAGGCGGTTCCGCAGTCGGCCCAAGTTCCAAAGTCTTGGTCCGGCGTCGGTTGATGTCGCTTCTTCCCTGACGTCAGTGCGACAGGGGTATAAAAGATGCAGCCGATGCCATTTTCTTCAGTTTTTCTTGCCCCAGATGTCAGGTGCCCCCAAACAGGAAGGCAATACATATTCCTAAGTAAATTACATAAGTAGAAAACAATAGCTACAGCTGTAAGCAAATACACCATCTAGAAATACATCTTAGAGATTGTATAAACAGGGAGCTATAGATAAAACCCAGGTAAGAAGAGGGGATGGAGGGAGGGTAACCTGGACTGCAGCAGTGTGAACACTCGAACATCTACATTTATGGTAGGTACAAAACTGTACTATGTTCATCGTGTTACACTGCTGCAGTCATCACACTTGGGTTGAATCCCAAAGCTAAGGCTGGGCGGTTGGTACTAAACAGGGTTGGAGAAGCTAGTAGGCACTGCAAAACTGCAGTGGCAAAGCCAGCTCTAGTTTTTGAGTATAGAGGTAAGTGGTAGTACTTGGTGAAGGTGTGCACTGAACTCCAAGTTGCAGCTTCCAAAATATCCTTGGTTGGTACCCCTCTGAGGAAGGCTGCTGATGTTGCTGTAGCCCTGGTGGAATTAGGCCTAATGTTACCAGGAACAGGTTTCCCATGGTGTGTGTAGCAGAAACGGATACAATGTCCTATCCATTTTGAAATGGTCTGTTTTGATATAGGCTTTCCTTGAGATCCTGCAGCATAGGATACAAAGAGCTGATCAGATTTTCTGAAAACCTTTGTTTTATCCAAGTAGAAACGTAATTGCCTGTGAATGGCCAAAGAGTGTAGGAGCCTTTCCCCTTTATTCTGGGGGTTTGGATAAAAGGTGGGTAAATGAATGGTTTGGTTTAGAGCCACACTGGATACTACCTTTGGCATAAAGAAAGGGTTAAGTTCGTAAAGAGACTCGATCTTGATGAATAATGATGAAAGGCTCCACTGCCATTAGTGCCTGTAGCTCTGAGACTCTTTGTGCTGAAGTTATTGCTAGCAGCAGGGCAGTTTTCCATGATAAAAATTGTAAATCAGCTGAAAAAGCTGGCTCGAAGGGCGGTAGTGTAAGTTTTCCAAAACAAAATTGAGGTCCCAACGTAGTGTTGGTGCTCTTCGGGGCGGTATTATGTTCTTAGCCCCTCTGAGGTACTGTCTTAATAATGGATGCGAAAAAAGTAGGAGGATCCGTGTTGTAATGAGCTGAAATAGCTGAAGCGTGGATCTTTATAGATGAAAAGGAAAAGCCTTTGTGCAACATCTCAGTTAAATATTGCAGAATCTGAGGAATATTTGGGACAAGAGGATTTTGGCCTTTAGCCTGGTTCCAGGCGCAGAATATTTTCCATTTGTCTGAGTAGGTTTTCCTGGTGCTGGGTCTCCTGGCCTCCAGAATGACATCCATAACAGCTGTAGAGAGAAGTGATGACTGGTTGTTTAGATAATCTGCCATGCAGCCAGATTTAAAGTCTTGAGCTGGCTGTGTAGAATCTGATTGTTTTGCTGAGTCAGCAGGTGAGGAATTTGAGGTAAAATCCAAAGTGAGCCTTGAGCCATGTTCCTTAACATTGGATACCAGTGTTGGCGTGGCCTGTCTGGAGCAATGAGTATCATTTGTGGCCTCTCTAATCTGGCTTTTAGCAGCACCTTTGCCAGAAGAGGCAGTGGAGGAAGGGCATACACTGTTAGTGTTTTCCAACTGAATGAGGGGGCGTCCACTTTCCAAGCTAGTGTGTGGTATGTCCTTGTGCAAAACTTTCGCAGTTGGTAGTTTTGGGGGGAGGCAAACAGATCTATGTCTGGGCTCCCCCATTTTTGAGTTATCATTGTGAATACTTGTGGGTCTAGTTTCCACTCGTGAGGATCCATGATATTTCTGCTTAGTTCGTCTGCCAATGTATTTTTCTTTCCTGGTAGGAGTTGTGCTTGTAGTTGAACTTGGTAGGTCAGTGCTGTGTTCCACAAGGTCATTGCTTGCCTGCATAGGGGGTAGAAATGTGTGCCCCCTTGTTTATGTACCACATCACTGTGGTGTTGTCCGTCTTTATTGGAAGTTGTCCTGGATGTAGGAGGTCCTTGAAAGCCGTTAGGGCATTCTGTACAGCTAGCATCTCTTTTTGATTGATGTGGAGATGCATTTGATCTGCAGACCATTAGCCATGAATACACTGTCCTGCCATGTGTGCTCCCCAGGCGTAATCCGATGCATCTGTTGTCATTGTTTGCCTGGCTGTGGGCAAGGTGAAAGGCTGACCATTGTTGAGGTGACATGCTTGAGCCCACCACAGAAACTCCTATTGAAGGCAGGGAATTAGTGGTATTGTTGTTTCCAAGCTGTGGCTGTGTTGAGTCCATATGCTTTACAGGTACCATTGTAATTTCCTCATATGGAGTTCGGCATATGGTATCAGTAGTATGCAAGATGCCATGAATCCCAAGGCCTGCAGAATTTTTCTTGCAGGGAGTTGGGTCTTTGTTGCCATCATTTTGAAGTACTGAGTCAGTTGTCCTTGCTTGTCTGGCGTGAGATAAGCCATCTGGGCTGTTGCATTTAAGCTGGCACCCAGGAATATTATGGCTTGTGAGGGCACTAGTTTTGACTTCTTTTCGTTTACTGTGTACCCTAGGCAACTTAGTAGGTTTTTTACAAATGCCAGATGTTTTAAAAGAATGTCCTTGCTGTCTGCTTGAATGAGGCAGTCGTCCAGGTATGGATATATTTGGATTCCTCTTTGTCTGCAGTATGCAATTACTGGTGCCAGGCATTTTGTGATGACCCTGGGCGCAGTAGATAAGCCAAAGGGCAGTGCAGAGAATTGGTAATGAGCTGTACCTGTTATAAATCGGAGGCATCTTCTGCAATTTGTCTGATAGGGACATGCATGTATGCCTCCCTGAGGTCCAACGTTACTAGCCAAGCCTTCTTGCCCAGCATGGGAAGAAGTTGCTGTAGTGTGAGCATCTTGAATTTGGGTACTTCCAGGTATGTGTTTAGAATTGAAAGGTCCAGAATGGGTCTCCAGGCTTTGTCCTTTCGGGTAACCAGAAAGAGTCTTGAGTAAAAGCCTTGTCCTTGCTCCTGTGTAGGAACCTGTTGAATGGCTCTCATGTCCATGAGTGATGTAATTTGTCTTTGAGCCTCTGCCCATTGATTTGATGGCAGGTTTGGCATTCTTTTTATCCTTGTGAAAGTGGAACCTGTATCCTTGAGTTACAATATTTAGGACCCATTTGTCCTTTGTGATGATGTGCCAATTGTCTGCAAAAAGTGCATAGATTTTGCCTCATCCTCCATTTTCTTTAAAACCTGTTCTGCTTTCACACCAAATAAAACATCCTGCTGTAAGTGTGCTTCCAATAACTTTGTTTTAACCTGATCAGGTAAAGTTGTTATTATTGTTAATTGTTATTATTGTTAATTCTTTCTGAAGAAGTCAGCGAACTTGCTGACGAAAAGCGCTTAAAGATTAAACGTGTATTTGGACTGTTACGTTTGCCTTCACACTTGTTTTTTGTGTTTTACTAGTTTCTTGCCTTGTTGTTTTTTTAATGTTTGTTCTTTTAACCAAGGATGCCTACGAATGACAGACCTTGTTACAGCTGCTCTGCAGGAAGCTTCCAATGAATCAAATCCACATTGCAAAGTATGTTTTCCCACTTGTTTTGCTGCATGCAACAAATCTTGCATTTCCTTGTAATCAGGCTGCTCTGTATGTGTGCTCATTTTTTGTTTTAATTGAGACATCAAATACTGTTGATATTTCAGCATGTGAAACTGGCAATTTAAGGCCCTCATAGCTAGAGTAGCTGAGGTATATACTTTCTTTCCCCATCTGTCTAGTGCTCTAGAATCCCTTTCAGACAGTACAGGATTTTTAGCAATAGAGGCCTTAACCCCTTTGGGACCCTGGGAAATGGTTTCTGGGTCAGCAACAGGGCTTTTATATAGGAATTTATGAAGTCAGGGATTCTGTAGTATCTGTCTGGTTTGGCAGGTGCAGGAGGTAATGAATCTGGGTTAAGGCTAGATTCTGAATAAACATCATCCACAATGTCTAACACAGGTGGAATAGCAAGGGGTCTGTGTTGGGGTAGTAAGAGGTACTCTCGGAGCCTTTTCTTAGAATCAGAGTAATCCTGGCCTTCTCAGTGGAAATGTTCCCTCAAGGTATGTAAAGTTTCCCCAAAAGAGTAGTCTTTTGGGGGAGATGCTGAAGGAATAGGCTCTTCAGCATCAGAGTCTACATAAGGGGGAAAAGAGTATTCCTGTTCCTCAGAAGAATCTGAGGAAATGGAAACCTGTTCAGACGAAGCGTAGTCCTCCTCCTGTCTAGGCCTTTTGTCAGGTGGGGGATGGGAACCCCTGATTAGGGTAGTTAATTCTTCAGCCATCTTAAGCATCTGTTTCTCAGGCATGGGGCCTTGCACTGGAGACTGCTGTACAGGCTTCCTTACTTTTAATGGAGTTTTCAGTTTAGCATAGGAATTAATAGAAAGTGTAGTCGGTCTGAAGACACCTTCAGCAACTGACGGCCTTTCAACTGCACCGGAATCCCCTTCAGCCATGGAGTCGGAAGGGCCTAAAGATAAAGGCTCTGGAGGCCCTGCAAACTACGCTTGGAAGTCGGATGCAGGCTGGGGTGCTAAATCAGCGGTCGTCATGGGCTGCGTAGGTGCCTCACTGAAAACCGGAGAACCGGCGACTGGCCTAGCAGAGGCCTCGGTGTCTGGTTTGAGTCTCGGCTGCCTGTCCTTATCTTTGCGCTTTTTATGCATCCTGGTCGTCGGTTGCTCTGACGGCATGGTATAATTAAATTTTCTACCAAAATAATGTCGGGTGAAATCAAACAGACGTTTAATAGTTTGTTTGCTAAACCTAGCACAAAACCGACAACCTGTGACGTCGTGGTCCAGGCCTAGGCAAGGGATACAATAAGAATGAAAATCCTTATGAGGTATTTGCTTCCCACAAGGAATGCAATTATTAACTTTTTCTGACATCGGACTGAGGCAAGAAAAGGTTCTCCAACGGGGTACTTAGCTTTATTGAAGACTTCGGTCTGAAATTCGATTTGAAAATCTCAGGAGTCGGTCGGCCGACCGGCACTTGCGAACTGCTTCTGCCGGCACCGCTGCGGCAAGAAAGACTGAAGAAAATGGCGTCGGCTGCCTCTTTTATACCCCTGTCGCACTGACGTCAGGGAAGAAGCGACAGCAACCGACGCCGGACCAAGACTTTGGAACTCGGGTCGACTGCGGGACCGCCTGACGGCAGATAACCCAAGTGTGATGACT
>NC_056745.1:1264259555-1264357055 GCF_019279795.1 Protopterus annectens
CATACATATTTCAGTCTCACGAAAATAGAATCATTCAGTATATAGTTTTCTTAATAGGAAAGAGAAGAAAATGTGCTGATGGTGGAAAAAGTCAGAATGTAGACCTTCCCCCACCCCCTGTATCAACTGACTCGTGTGCTAAGCCTAATCCTAGCCTCACCACTGTCCCTAACCGCTAAAAAATAACACAGTATACATTACCTTACCGAAAAACATTTACTGAACAGTACCATTAAACAAGGCAAGTAAAGAGAAACACAAACACAGATATACACACACACACTCACACACACACACACACACACACACACACACACACACACAGACACATATTGACACACACACACACACACACACACACACACACACACACACACACACACACACACACACACACACACACACACAGTGTATACACACCATTACATCTATCATCTTACCTAACCTTTACTGTAACCTATATCAGAAACACCCGCAGACACACACACACACAAACACACACGCACCTAAAGCTATCCCTTCACCCAGCCTTAACTCTAAACCTAGTTGGCAAAACCCCATGCACATATATATCACACACAACAGGAAAAGTCAATAAATCAACATTGAAACTCTCTGGAAGTCAGTCAACATAACTTTCAACTTCAATGTAGGATATGCCCAAAAGTTTTTAGAATTACTAAACAAGAACTCCCTGGCTTGGATTCTTAACAAACTAATATTCTTGACCTGACCCTCGTGAGTATATTTTTTTGAGTACCATTGCCCTTTGTATCTCTTTCCCTGGTTAAGTCAGACCATGAACTAGTTGCATTCTCCTTCCAAAGCTTTAAATCCACTAAAACCAATTTCCTCAGAATTCAGGGATTTCAGATGAAGTATCTCATCAAATTCTATGATGAAATTTCAAAATTTACTTAAACCAGCATCACGCCAGATTTTGTAATGACAGTTAGCTTCACAAAGGAATTTTATGCTTACTTAGATAAATGTATAGAACTAACAACCAAATATAACTACAATGGGAAATTTAAAAACAAACCACCATGGTGGCCACCAACAAAATAAACTCTACAATAAAATAATAAAAAAAAATCCTTAAAACAACCCTCTTATCAAAGATAGCAGCAGAAAACTGATTAAAAATGTAAAAAAATACTGTTAGGTTTACTAAAGCAGTCCATGAACTTAGTTTAGCATCTGAAGCTACAAAACCTTCTAAAACCTAAAAAAAATAACCCCCAGCATTATTCTTAATGACACCACCTGCTCTGACTCAGTCAGCATTGCCAATTTACTATCAAACAAATTCATTATGAATTTTACCTCAGAAATGACTTTCCACAGCCCACTTATCTGTGAAACTCTCAGACCCTCGATCATCACTAAAGAATATGTACAGAATGTGCTCTCCAAGACTAAAAATGCTTCTTCCATGGGATTTGAGGAAAAGTTCTGGTTTGTCACTTTAAATATCAGTGACTTATATACAGTAATTTCACAAAGTAAAAGTATGGAACTAGTTAGAAATTATTCACATTTGGTGAATTTTGAAAGCGTTAAACAAGTAGTTGTTTGTGAATTTATATCAGCAACAAAAAATAAAAAACAAGCACAAATCCAAATAAAACGACCAAAGTAAGGATCCAACACTGCTTTATTCACAAGTCCCTAGCGCCTCGGCTCACGCCTTCAAGGAGAATAAATACAAAGCCATTCACTCAGATATTTATATCATTCACAAACAATCAATTAAACAATTATAAATGATAATTGATTAACACTTCATAAAAACACTTTCCAATTGCAATCTATATTTATACCACTAGGTGTCATTGTCCCATACTTTAATATAAAAACAGTTTCTTTATATAAAAGTTTATGTTTAATTACTTCATCATTATTACCTATCACTATATGTTCTAAAATAGTTGCTAACAAACCATCTGGTTCACTATTATGATATTCTTTAAAGTGCATTGCAAGGGGACTTTCTTTCTTCTTATTCTTTATGTCCCTTATGTGTTCCTGAAGTCTAACTTTAAAAGCACGCTTACTTTCCCCAATGTAAAAAAGTCCACATGGACATTTTAACGCATATACCACAGCTTCTGTGTTACAAAAAAACCTTCCATTTGGTTTGAAATATTTTCCATTTATATATTCAAATGTTTGACTAACATATTTACAAGAAATACATTTTCCACATTTATATGTTCCCAATAATTCCATTTTTGTTTTTAAATTAATGTGTGGTCTATAATATCTAGCATGTACTAACATGTCTTTTAAATTTCTACCTCTTTTATAGGAGAATATTATATTTTCAGGAAGTATTTCTAATAAATCTTTGTATTTAAATAGAGAAGGCCAATACATTTGTATGGCCTGTTTCACTTGTTCTGCTATTAAATCATACATTAGAACCATATATATTTTTTCTGTTTTTTTTAATTTTTGTTTAGAACACAAATATTGTCTTCCTTTTCTTTCTTTTCTTTGTCTAGCTTTTTGTAAAGACAATTTGACTTCTTCTATTTCATAACCTCTATTAATAAATAACTGAAAAGTTTTTTCTAATTCTACTTCCACATCTCTACTATTATTACATAGTCTCATCACCCTTGTAAATTCACCGTATGGTAAAGATTTAATAAGATGTGATGGGTGATAACTATGTCCATCAAGGAAATGTAAATCGTTTTCAAATTTTCGATATATTTTGGTAACAATTTTACCATTACCTTTCCCTTCTAAAGTTAGATCCAAAAAATTCACTCTATCACCTAGCTGAAAATCATCAAATTTCAAACCAAATTGATTTTTCTGCAAATTCTCCTTAAATTCATGTACTTCCGATCTTCCCCCTTTACATATAAAAATCAGATCATCAATATAACGAAAATACTTTATTACATAATTTTTAAAAAAACCCATATGATATAAAAACTCTAACTCAAATGAATTCATCAAAACATTCGCATACATAGGGGCAAAACTTGCCCCCATAGCTGTACCCTTTAATTGATGGAACAACTGGTCATCAAAATAGAAATAATTATTTTTTAAACAAAATTCCATTAGTTCCATAATATAGAAGGACTCTGGACTATCCCCTAATAATTTATTCAAAGCCCTTAGGCCATATTCATGCTTGATACTTGTATATAGGCTTTTCACATCAGCTGTGAACCAGTACATATCTTGAGTCCATGCAATCGATGATATTTTTTCCAAAAATTCAAAACTATCTTTTATATAAGATTTTTGCTTTATAACATAAGGGTATAAGTAGCTATGAAGAAAAATACCCATATTGTGTAAGAAATAATTACAAGCTGATACAATAGGACGTCCCGGAGGATGGGCAGCATTTTTATGTATTTTTGGTAAGCAGTAAAATAATGCCACTTCACAATTAGACATTTTAAACTTCTTAATAACATCATCCTTTGTGAAATAGCCCAATCGTAACCCTTTTTGTAATATATCATCAAACTGTTTTACTGCTTGTTCATACATTTTAATGTCACATTTACTATAAGTTTCAGTATCATTAAGATGTTCTAAACACATTTGAACATACTGAGTATAGTTGTTTGTGAATTGACAGATTTCACACTTAAGAATAATTTCTTCAGATTCAACAACACATTTTACCATCAGATTTGTGAAGTGGTAATTGTGATGGTAATAGCCCCCATATTTGCCAGCTTAATACTGAATGCTTCAGAGAGAGAAAAGCCATTTACAACAATACTTATTGCAATTTCATCAGATTGTATATCAGACATATTGATGACCTGTTTTTCATTTGACAAGGGGACACAGAAATTCTTAGTGAGTTCATAACTTATTGAAACAATTCTACCAATTTTCTAAAGTTTTTAGGGAACTAGTCAAACAAAAGTAATTATCAGTTTTCTGAATACAACAATTTCATTCAACAGAGTTACAAGGAGAATAGCATCTACAATTTACAGAAAACCAGTGTGTTTGAATACCTATTTTACATGCAGAAATTGTAACCCCACACATTTAAAGAGAACATTACAGAAAGCCAAATTATCCATCTTTCCAGACTCACTTCTGAAGATAAAGTATTTCACTTAAGAGCATTAAAACACTTGGTTTTAGAAAACATGAAATATTGACAGACCACATTTTAAGGAGGCCAAATATGCTAGATTGACTATATGTGAACTAATTTTCTGCAAGATCACCAGACAAGACCAGAATAAACATATGAGCTATAGTAACTTAATAAATAGCCTTTGTCTGGACTTTTTCCTTGATAGTTCCAGTATAAAAATGCAATGACTAACACCAGGAAAATTCTTTGTGCAACACTGAATTACTTAAAAATGTAAGAAATGGCCAAATTTCACTCTTAAGAAAAACAGTAACATTAAAATGTTACTCAAAAAAGAACACATGGATGTCTCCCAGAATAACAAATGAATGGGAACATTTTTCTACAGGTTTTGTAAGATGTGCAAGCACATTACAAACAGTCCCTATGTGATTATAAACGGATATCATGGAGCTATGGGTACTAGAAAACACTTTAACTGTAAAGTACAGAGATTGTAAACACTGCTCCTCTGAGAGTTCTGTTTCCTTCTAAGTAGGGAAAACAAACTCTCAAAGTGGGTATAGGAACATGTACAGACAATCAAAAAGAAAGATGAGAGGAATGCTTTGTATAAACATTACACAACAAGTTGTTGTTGTTGTGTTTTTTGGCTTTTCCCGGAACTCCGGTCCGCTAATGATTGGTAGTTGATTTTTACATGCCGAGTTACCAGCCCTGATGCACAACCTTCAATGAAGGTACGCCCATTCACGCATGTCTCTACGCAGAAGACGCTCTAGCTGAGAATCGAACCGGACAGTGTCTTACTGTGAGGTGACAACGCTACCGCAGCACCACCACCGCGGGGTATAAACATTACATAACAAGTAAAACATTACACAACAAGTACAAATTGTAAATCTTTTCATTGTTCTGCTTGATTGGGTAGAAACTTGCTAATCTAATGGAGATGTTAACTTGCTTGAAATAAAAAAACTGCATTGTCAACTCAAGTTAGGGGAAAACATAAGTCCAGAGTTAAATGACAGTTTGAATATTATATGTATTTTAAAGAATATAGCTGCTAAATTATAAACCTACAAATATCGGATTTATATGTGATCATATGAATGTATGCTGAACTATAAATAGATGTGTTTTTAAGGGATGTTCCTTCCAAAGATGTCTTGACAACAAAAGATGAAAACATTAAATAAGTTGTGCCTCCAGTGGTTCCTGAAGGGAGTGTTTGGTTGTTATTATGTATTTAAACGCCCACTTACACACTCACATGCACCTGTGGCACTCATTTTAGTGTATTTGCAGAGTAAAGGAAGTAGATTAGAAAATGATGTAAAGTTTAATGAGCAAAGAAAAATACAGAAAATGTGTTGCTGAATTTTGCATTCTTAATGGAATACTTTGTCTAAAGTGTCATCCAACAGAAAGATCATTCTATGTACCATGCAAGGATCAAGGTTGCAGCAGCTCTTTTAGGAAATTTACTTTATAGGGTTTGCCTCATCAGGTTTCATTGGAAACCATATTGACTGGATGATCCATAGCCACCTGAAACATGTGAGCTACCTGCAAATACCTCACCAATGGCAACATCGAAAAAAATCATCTAAAATACAAAAACAGACTATGCCGATATCCTCCAAAACAAGACAAAGCAGAGACAGTGGATTGAATAAAAGCATAATAATGTGTTCCAAACATAAAACAAGCCTCAATATCTGCAGTATACAGTGTACATCGTTGTATTACACTGCATTACTGTACTGTACATTTATCAATACCTTGTGTGCAATATGAAGCAATTCTGACCTTGAGTAACATTCTGCTATAAAAAAGTCATAATTAACTTAAAAAGAGGGAGAATAAATATTTTTAATTGTCCCCTTATACAACAACAAGATGCACTACTCACTTATGAATAGTTTGGGGGATTTGCCAAATAATGTTGCCATTAACCAGGTCTATGTTCAGTCACCGAATTAAATTTCAGTGAACGGCTTATAACCAAACTTTAAACATCAAATGTTTAAATTACTGAACATGCTTATCTTTGAAAATAAATTAATCAAAGTGTAATAGTTGGCCAACAACCAGGAAGTACTGCGATGCATAAGGTAAGCTAAACAAACCCTTTTAAAAATTTGGCATATTCCCCACTGTAGTGCAATCTCGATTAGCTAGGAGGGTGTGGGGGCAGAGTCCCCACCTTAGTCGACAAGGTGCACAGTATTATCAGACGTTCACAATGTTGGTCAACTGTGGCCATTCAATGATTTTATTTCTGAAGATAAGCATGTTTGGTAATTTAAACAATCGATGTTTAAAGTTCGATTACTAGCCATTCCCTGAAATTTTAATTTGACGACTGAGCATAGACCCACCATTTGTCCATGCTTTTGTTTTTTTTTTTAGAATAAACTGAGTAATTGCTTGTTGTTACTAATCCAGTGGCACAGAAAGGAAAAAGTCAGATTGTTGTTGTTTTGTGGGGTTATGAGGGATTTATTTGGGCTGTATTTACACTATGTCATCAGTACAGAATAACAGTGGGAGGTGACAGAGATCCAGGGGTAATTTGTTGCTATTTATGGAGATAAGGAGTAAAGTATGGAACAACTTGTTTGAGAGTGGCTAAGGGTCCTGGTGGGGCAACTTGTTTAGGACTGGTTAAGGGAGTGAGAAAGGAAGGAAAGAATTCTAACATGGAAATGTTGATTTGATAGCTAGACATAGAACCAAGGTAGGGCATCAGGACTAATGTCTACATCAAGGTGGTGTAATGGTAAGATGTGATCCACTAGAGCAAATGTTTTTATCAGGGCAATGAAGATGACTTACCCTTTGTCCATTCTTTATAAGAACGTATCTGTTAGAGTCCAGAGAGCTGTTAAGATGTTTTGTCCAGACCAAAGTCCATGTTGTTTGTTAGAGAAATGGTTACATTCAGTTATAGATTGTGTTATCTGGGTGTAAACGATTTTCTCATTGATTTTTACATGGATGGCATAGAACTGTTGGCATGCGATGGGATGTGAAACTCTCTGAATCATGGGACCTCTCTGAATACAGACGTATCACATTTTTTTCTTTTCATTAACATGTTGATTATTAACACTAACTTTCCCAAAGGGTCTCAAAATTTGAGCACTGAGACAATGGGTAGCCTACATTGGTGGGGCCTAGTTGAACACAAAACTTTACCTTGATATGTTTATGCTAATTAAGTCAAAAGTGAATTAACAATTTATATTTGTGGTATCTCGCTGCCTTCTAATTCTCATTTCACTTGCCATTTTCTTGCAGTCTCAAGTTTGTTTGAATATTAGCTCTTCCCAAAAGGCACTGAAAAAAATAGACACTATGAACTTTATAGATTGGGGTCTCTACAGGTACCATGTAAAATATTTCTGTACTGTTTTATGTAGTCAGTTTATGTTACATAATGGTCAGTGACATTTGAAATATATATATATATATATATATATATATATATATATATATATATATATATATAAATAAAATTAATAGGCATATCAGGGATTTAACCCTATCAAGAGGCAACAGACTGAAGGTCATTAAAGTATTCAGTGATTGGCTGCATAGTGCTAGTGGATTTACCATGCAACATGTACCATTTAGCCAGATTACTGATAAAAGTTTTATAGCTGAAGTGTACTGAGCTCACAACCAATGGTGGTGACCTGCTAAAGGGAACTGTACTTGACAAGGCTCCAGTCAGCACTGATCCATAAGCATCTGTGACAGGATAGAGGAAACAACAGCTCTTTTGTGTCTGCTATGATGCACCATGTTTCACATTCAGTCCCTATTTGATGGAGCTTGTGTCATTATACCTTAAAGACTGTGCTCTGGATTTTTCAAGCCTTTGTATCAGACACCATACTGGATGCTGTTTGAAGGACTTAGTTGAATATAAGACTTCTGGGGAATTGGAATAAGCATATGCATCCAATAAGGGTGGGTACCTGGGAGGTTTACAAAAGAATAAAAGCGAAATACCCAAGAAAGTAATAATATTGTAGTGTATGATGTCAGGTTATCTGTGGGGAAGACAGTTTTGTAAAATGTCTTATAACGTTAAGAGCCGAAGCAACAAAACCAACAGGACGTTTGGCAATCAAAGCTGCCCTTTTAGCAGATCATGGAAGGTATGTATTGTGCTTCAGTACTTGAAAAGGGCAAGTCTGGTGGGAGCAAGAAACTACTGAGATACCCTTCTGACTTCAGAGCTAAGTAAAAGGAAGGAAGGAATCATTTCTGAAAAAAAACTGCCGAGTACACAAAAGGTCAAAAGGGTGCAAACTCCAAATCAACCTGGGCAGTAATGAGAAGGTCATGTCAGGTGGAGGTAATGGATCCTTGGACAGTAGGTCTGTAGTAAAGTAAATGATACAGCCCTCCAACTACAAAATTAAAGGCAATCATTACCCTCAAGGTAGATTCCTAAGTGACTGCTGGTATGTTAGTTGTTATTTACTATTTGTTAACTCGGTAGGTGGGCCTATCCAGAAGGTCAGTTTGGGTTATTGTATGTTGATCGGAATGCAAATGACCACAACAAACAAATCTACTCTTATTGGTGTGAACCTTTGCTACTGTTTTCCTTTATTTTCTCATTTTGTATCGTTGTAACGTTACTTTTTTAATCTCATTGTGTATGTGTGTGTATGTGTGTGTGTGTGCGCGCATCTATATATGTGTATGTATATATATATATATATATATATATATATATATATATATATATATATATATATATTTAATACTGTACTTACTGAATCTTCTATTTTGTAATACTTTGTGGTGCTTATTGCTTGCTTATGCATTTCTCTTGTGTGTCTATTATTTATTCTGTATTAATGCAATAGTTTAACTGATGCATTACTCTGACCACAGCTGTATGTTTTTATTGTGACTGCCATGTGGTCTGGGTTGTAGCTGAAAAAGGTCTTGCTCCAGCCCACTCATCTGACTAACAAACAATAAATAATTTACAGTGATGGTAAGAAGCTACCCAATGCTAGCTGTTTTCCAGCTTCAGACAAATACATTGAAAGCTCAGTCATAGCTCTCTTCATATCTTTCAAGGTGGAACATCGAAGATTATTTGCTGCCAAGTACACATTGAGCAGATCATATGCATACTTGTAGTAAGGGGATCTGACACCAGGGATTCTGTCACCTGGCAGACAGCTAATCACTTTAGCCTTGCTTAGCTTGGTGACTGATGCATAAGTATGCCTGACTGTAGAGTCACCTATGAATAAGACATTATCATGTGAGGCAGCAAGCTCCTGCAGCCCTCAAGGGCATAGCTCTACTGCTTGCAGGACTCCTGTTTGTGGATACAGCAGGAGGAGGTCTTGAGTGTGCAACACTGCTTAGATTTAGGTGTGCAGTGCATTGTTAGGAAGTATGGGTGGCTTTGGAAAGGGTGTTATTTCAGTGGGCGCAGTGTTTGGTGTTTTAAAATGGTCATAGTGCTAGGATATAGTGGGTTATGAAAACTGGATAACACAAAACTATTGCCTCCACAGGTATCTACACCTCTTACCAGCAGACTCAATATTATTAACAATAATGTCTTGCCAGTGAAAATAAGGCAATTAGTGCACTGCATCAGAGTACCTAATGCTTAGTGCACTGTATCAGAGTACCTAATGCTTAGTGCACTGCATCAGAGTACCTAATCCTAAATGCACTGCATCAGAGTACCTAATGCTTAGTGCACTGTATTAGTGTACCTAATGCTTAGTGCACTGCATCAGAGTACCTAATGTTAGCAAGCTGTTAATAGATAATATTAGGATAGACTGCAGACTCACGTACCTGAAATAAAATTTTATTTGTGCTGATAAAATCAGTTACTTTTACCTTTAACAAGAAAAATAAAATAATTTGATAAGCTACTGAACAGGGATGCATGTTTGTTTTATAAAAATACATTGTTTCTACTACACATTATATAATTATGCAAGAAATGAAGTAATGTAATCTAAAGCAATGATAATAAATTTATATCAAATACTTGTTTACATTGATTGATAATTAAATAAAAGTAGTGAGAGAATTGTGTGTGTGTGTGTGTGTGTGTGTGTGTGTGTGTGTGTGTGTGTGTGTGTGTGTGTGTGTGTGTGTGTGTGTGTGTGTAGTCAGAACACCTGCTGCTGCAGACAAAAAAGTACAGTTTTGTACCTACCATAAATGTAGATGTCCGATAGGTATGCATCTGCAGTCATAACATATGGGTTGTCCTGCCTCAGGCAGCCCTTCGGTCGGCCGGATTCCAAAGTCTGGGTCTGGCCTCGGCTGATGTCACACTTTCCCCGACATCAGAGCTTCTCAGGTATAAAGGCATCAGCCGACGCCATTTTCCTCAGTGTTTCTTGCCCCAGATGCCAGGTGCCCTCTAGGAAGGCTAAATTTGGATAAATGTTGAATGTTCCAAACAGTAGCAAAATATATGTATACATATATACAAACAAACAAATACACCATAATAGATTCCCCCAGCTAGCTGAAAGAGGGGTAAGCACCCTAGGAATACCACAGAGGGGAAGGAGGGTGGGTAATCCTGACTGCAGATGCATACCTATCGGACATCTACATTTATGGTAGGTACAAAACTGTACTATGTCCTTTAAGGATGCATCTACAGTCATAACATATGGGTAGAATACCATAGCCAAACTGGGGGAGGAGGTACTAAGATAAGGATGGTGTAGTTAATATCCCCTGTAAAACTGCAGTTGCAAAGCCTGCTCGGGATCTGGAGTATAAAGGTAGATTGTAATGCTTGGCAAATGTATGCATGGAGCTCCAAGTAGCAGCTTCTAAAATGTCCTTGGTAGCCACCCCTCATAGGAAAGCTGTAGTGGTGGCTGTGGCCCTTGTGGAATGAGGCCTGATATTTTCAGGAGCTGTCTTTCCATGAAAAGAGTAGCAAAAGTGTATGCAATTTCCTATCCATTTTGAAATTGTCTGTTTGGAAATTGCTTTTCCTTGCACCCCAGTTGCATATGCTACAAAAAGTTGGTCAGTTTTTCTGCTGGTTTTAGTTCTGTCCAGATAGTAGCGTAGTTGTCTGTGTATATCCAAGGTGTGCAAAAGTTTTTCTCCTTTGTTCTGTGGGTTAGGGAAGAACGTAGGCAAATGAATAGCTTGGTTCAATGATACCCTGGATACCACCTTTGGCATGAAAGTAGGAGTGGTTCTCAGAGACACTATATCCTGGTGAAAAATAAGGAAAGGCTGCACTGCCATTAATGCCTGTAACTCGGATACTCTTCTTGCTGAAGTGATTGCCAGAAGGAAAGCAGTTTTCCAAGATAAAAACTGTAAGTCTGCTGATGCTGCTGGTTCAGAAGGAGGTAGTGTTAATTTTTCCAGCACAAAATTGAGATCCCATGCAGGCAGAGGGGGTCTCCTTGGAGGTTTAACATTTTTGATCCCTCTCAAAAATTGTCTGAGAAGAGGGTGAGAAAAGATAGGAGGATCCATATTGTATTCTGCTGAAATTGCTGAAGCATGAATCTTAATGGAAGAGTAGGACAGGCCATTATGGAACAATTCTGCTAAGTATTCTAGGATGTGTGCTAGGTTTGCCACTGTGACATCTGTGCCCTTTGATGTGCTCCAAATGAGGAATCTCTTATTTAGCTGAGTATGTCTTCCTTGTGGAGGGTCTGCGAGCCTCCAGGATAATGTCCTTGACCCTCTGAGATAAGACAGTTTGGTTTGGTTTTAAGCAATTTTCCAGGCAGTTAGTTGCAGTGTTTTCAAATTTGGATGCAGGGTCTTGAAATTGTTCTGCGTTAGAAGAAGAGGCCATAGGGGTAGAGGCCATGAGTTCACCTGAGACATGCTTCTCAGCAGCGGATACCAGTGCTGTCTTGGCCAGTCCGGAGCTATTAGTATCACCTTTGGCTGCTCCTCCCTGATCTTCAGTAGAACCTTGTACATCAATGGGAGAGGTGGAAATGCATACACTGTTCAGGCATTCCAGCTGAAAGAGAGAGAGTCCACCCTCCAGGCTAGTGGGTGGTATGTCCTTGAGCAGAATTTCTTCAGTTGGTGGTTGAGTGGGGAGGTGAACAGATCTATCTCTGGCATTCCCCATTTCTTTGTTATGAGTTTGAAGATGTCTGGATGCAGCATCCATTCGTGGGCATCCGTGGTAGTTCTGCTTAAGCTGTCTGCTAGTGAATTCTCTTTTCCTGGTATGAATTTGGCCTGCAGCTGGATATTGAGATTCAGGCCTAGGTTCCACAGATACATTGCCATTCAGCATAGAGGGTAGGAATGCGTGCCTCCCTGTTTGTTTATGTACCACATGACCGTGGTGTTGTCTGTCCTTATCAGCAGATGTCCTTGCTGGAGGAATGGTTTGAATGCCTCGATTGCATGCTTCACTGCCAGCATCTCCTTTTGGTTTATGTGCAAGTTTAGCTGGCCTTGAGACCATAGACCTTGGATACATTTGTCCTCCATGTGTGCTCCCCATCCTAGGTCTGAGGCGTCCGTGGTGATGGTCTGCCTTGGTTTTGGTTTGTTGAAAGGCAACCCTTTGTTGGACTGGCAGGCCTGAGCCCACCACAGGAATTCCTTTTGAAGGCATGGAATGATTGGTATCATGGTTTCTAGACTGTGCCTGTGTTGAGACCATACATTCCTTAGGTACCATTGTAATTTCCTCATATGCAGCCTGGCATGCGGGATCAAGATTATGCAGGATGCCATGTAATCCAGGGCCTGCAGGACTTTCCTTGCAGTAAGCTGAGCTTGTCTTGTCAAAGTCATGAAGTAATCTTGAAGTTGTTTTAGTTTTTCTTCTGTGAGAAAAGCCATCTGAGTTATTGTGTCCAGATCCGCACCCAAAAAGGTTATCCTTTGGGATGGCACTAGTCTTGACTTTTGGATGTTGACTGTGTATCCCAAGGCCTGTAACAGGTGTATGACATAGGCCAAATCCTTTATCAATTTTGTCTTGTTGTCTGCTTGTATTAGGCAGTCGTCCAGGTATGGGTAGATTTGAATTTCCTGAAGTCTGCAATGTGCAATTACTGATGCCAGGCATTTTGTGAATACTCTGGGCGCAGTAGATAAGCCAAAGGGTAATGCTGAGAATTGATAATGCTCTGATCCTGCAAGAAATCTGAGGTGTCTTCTGCAATCTGGTCAGAGAGGGACATGCAGGTATGCCAACTTGAGATCTAGAGTCACCAGCCAAGACTCCTTGCCCAACATGGGAAGAAGTTGCTGTAGGGTCAGCATTTTGAATTTGGCACAATGAGATATGTGTTCAGTGCGGACAAGTCAAGAATAGGCCTCCTTTGGTTTTCTTTTCTTGGTACAAGGAATAGTCTGGAGTAAAATCCTTGGCCTTGTTCCATAGATGGTGCCCTTTCTATCGCTTTCATCTGAAGTAAATTGTTGATTTGTCTTAAAGCCTCTGGCTTCTGGTTTGGTGGAAGGTTTGGCATTCCGCTCCTTTTTGGTAAAGTGTGGAAGTGAAACCTGTATCCCTTGTCTATTGTTTGCAATGTCCATATGTCCTTTGTAATGCAATGCCAGTTTTTTGAGAATAAAGCCAGCTTTCCGCCCAAGGGAGCTTCCAGTTGTTTCCTGGTAGGCGCAATCAGAGTCAAGTCATTGTGTCTGTCCTGTGGTAGTGGTTGCAGTTGCAGCTGTGGCAGTACTCCTCTGGTTGGCAGGCTGCCACTGACGGCACCTGTAGGCACCCTTTGATTGACCTCTGCCTCTAGGGCATCTATTCCTGCCCCTCTCTGCTCTGGAGGTGTCTGGAAAGGACCAATTCTTTGAAGGCCAGTTTCTGCTGAACCTCGGTGGTTGGACCTGCAGAAATTCCTTTACTGTTTGCACAGATTTTGCTTTTTCTTCCACTTTCTTTAGAATCTCCTGTGCTGGGGAGCCAAATAAACTTTGTTTCTCCATTGGAGCATCTAGGAGTTTAGCCTTGACATGGTCTGGCAAGGATTGCTCTTTTAGCCAGGCATGCCTACGAATTACTGCCCCAGTCATAGCTGATCTAAATGAAGCCTCCAGTGCATCATAGCCACATTTTAAGAAATTATTACTGACCTGCTGAGAGTTGTGTACCAAATCCTGAAGGGATTTACGGTCTAAAGGTTCAGGAGAAGAAAGCTTTTTATTCAGCTGATCTAACAAATATTCTTGGTACTGTATCATATGGAATTGACAGTTTAATGCCCTGGCAGAAAGAGTAGCAGATGTATAAACCTTTTTACCCCATTTCTCTAATGCTCTAGACTCTCTTTCAGAGGGTAGGGGATTTTTGGCAGTGGCAGCTGCAACACCTTTTGGGCCCTGAGAAATAGTTTCTGGGTTTGCAGCATGGGCTTTATACAGGTGGAAGTGAGAATCCGGGACCCTGTAGTATCTGTCAGGTTTGGCAGGGGCCGGGGGAAGAGAATCAGGTGCAGAACTAACATCATTATACACATCATCAATTACAGTTAGCACTGGTGGTATGGCTAAGGGCCTATGCTGGGGCAAATCTAAAAATGTCCTTAATCTTTTTCTAGAATCAGAAAAATCTTGACCCTGCCATTGAATGTGTTCCCTCATTGAGTGCAAAGTCTCCCCAAAGGAAAATTCTTCAGGAGGGGAGGCCGAAGGAATAGAGTCCTCTGCATCTGAGTCCTCATAAGGCGAATAGGCCCCTTCCTGATGGTCTGACAAATCAGATCCATCCGTGGAGTAATCAGAGGAGAGAGGTTCAGAGGGTTCAGTCCTAGGCCTTTTGCCAGGTGGAGGTTGGGAGGCCCTGTCTGGGTGAGGTAGTAACCCCTAATTAAGGATATAAGGTCCTCAGCAAGACTGAGAATCTGAGAACTTGAGGAAGGCCTCTGTGAAGTAGATTTGGCAGGTAAAGCTTTTGAAAGTTTGGCAGCTTTAGCCCTGGAGAAGGCCTTAATAGACATAGAAGCTGGGGGCCTAGCTGCCCTACATGCAGGAGTAGAAATGTCCAATGGAATGGTGTCGGACAATTCTTGAGCGCTAGCTTCGGTAGGGATTTCTGAAGCCGACTCAGCCGGGGCCTCTCTGGCCTCGGTTGTCATAGGTATGGTTTCGGTCGTAGTAAGAACCGAGGACTCTGTTTCAGCCAAAACCGAGACACTCGCGGTAGGCCTAACCGTGGTTTCAGCCGAAACCGCGGGCCGCGAGTGTCGGTCCTTTTCCCTGCGTTTTTTGGCCATATGCGTAGTCGGAGTCTCCGACGGCATTTTATATGCAAAAGCGGATCCGAAAAATTCTTCTGCAAACTCCGACCGACGTCTAAGAGTCCGTCGGTTGAAGGAGGCACAGGCTAAACAAGCTGATACGTTGTGGTCTGGGCCTAAGCAAGGAAGGCAGTAAGAATGGAAATCCTTATGAGGTATTTGTTTCCCACAAGTTAAACAATTATTTACTTTGTCTGACATCGGCTGAGGCAAGAAAGAGTCCCCAACGGGGTACTTAGCTTTTTTCGAAGTCTTAGGTAGCTGAAATCTCTGGATCTGACCGACCGGCACTTGCGAACAGCTTCTGCTTTGGGCACCATGCGGCAAGAAAGACTGGGGAAAATGGCGTCGGCTGATGCCTTTATACCCCAGAAGCTCTGACGTCGAGGAAAGTGCGACATCAGCCGAGGCCAGACCCAGACTTTGGAATCCGGCCGACCGAAGGGCTGCCTGAGGCAGGACAACCCATATGTTATGACTGCAGATGCATCCTTGAAGGACATCAGAGTAGAAGTCATGAGTCACACTGCATGTCTGATGTAATTTCTCATCCTTAGGGAATTATTAAATCATAACAAATAAACTAATATTTGACTAGGCACAAAGCATGCATTTTGTGAACCTGTGCCAAAAAGCACGCAGATACGTTCTGAAACACTGCTTAGCAAAGGCTGAATCGGAGCAAGCAATATAGAATGTCATCAGGGAATTGCATAGTAAACAAGTTTTCTTTACTGAGTAGCATATACTGGTCAGCTGCTTTCAGCTTCACCCATTTTATTTATTAATTTTCTAACTATAAGATCGGCTGCACAAGTGATACCTCTTTTTTGTATTTCTCCTACCTCTGCCACTGACTTTACCTTTCTCCTCTTCTAGAAAATGCATTCTTCCTATCAGTGGTAAATGTCTCTTTTCAAGGGCCTGGTGTGGACTATTGTTTGCAGTTTCATTTTTCATTCCAGTAACAAGCTTTAGTTCATTTCCCCATAACTGAAAACGCTATATAAGACACACTGTGTATTATGCAAATTTTCCCTAATCTAATGAAACACCAATCTAACCAGCTAAGCCTGTGAACAAGACTTACTGAATGAGTGACTGAATGGAAATTACCTACTAAATAAAAAGAAAACTAATGCATAAGAATGAGAAGTAACATTATTTTCTGGACTAGCTCAACCGTAGGCAAATAACTTGCTTACTTCTTGTAAAGTTCTCATCTCTTTGCTTCATGATGTGTCCCAGAGTCAGTGTATACCATGTACTTGGTTCCTTGGAAGCCATGGTTTGATCTTCAGCTCTGTGAGCTTAGGAGGTTGGCTTGAAAGTTGGAGAATATGCAGCACCATTCTGGTTTGCTAGAGGACAAACTTGCTCTGTACTCTCATTTTTTCTATCTACCAGGCAGAGGTGTCCTAGAAAAAATCAGTGTATTTGTGTTAGGAGATCTCCGTCATGGCAAACTGGTCAGCTGCCATGGAAAGGCTTATCCTTAGGAGGAGCATGAAACAGCAATCTAGTAATTTGTTGTGAAGCTTGTCCTTCTCAGACCATTGGTTCTACACATTCCTAATCATGGCATTGTTAATTTTCCCCAGGGGTTGTGCTGTCTTTTGTTTGGTGTCAGTTTTCCTCTCTTGACTATGACAATTGTATCTCTATTCTTTTCCGTATATGTACTACTGCTTCTGCACTGTATCCCTGCCCAGGCAGGCTTATTTCTAGCATGCTAGGAGGCTTTGCATCTAGTTCTATACCAGATCATTGACACATCTCTTGAGGATGGCCATATTTGCCTCACATCTTAGGGAGATCTCAGTTATTCCTAACCTCATAAATAGAAGTTAGATTGTGGAAATCTGGATAAAAAACATCCATTCTCAAACTTTCTGTTTATTGGCAAAGTTCTTTATAAAGTAGTGTGCCTACAACTATCATACATGTGAGAAAATAACATCAATCGTCCTTTCCAGTCTGGCTTTAGACTAAGGCATAACGTGAGAATGTGCTAACTAAAACCTTTAATGATCTCCTTATTGCAAGCCATTGATGATTTTTCGCAGTCTTCTCACAGCATTTGATACTGTGGGTCACTCTATTATTTTTGAACTTTTGAAATATTTCCAATGTTGGCCTAGACTGGTTTGCCTCCCAACTATCTGTACACCCTGGTTCAGGAGTGAATTCATCCTCCTTTTGTTTGCTAGATTGTGGTGTGCAAAGTGCTCCACATTACGTCCTGTCTTATTTACCACATTCATGTTAAATTTGGGAGACATTATTTATTTGATAGGGTTGTGGCACCACTGTTGCACTAATTACTCAGCATCATACCTCTCATTCCCTCAGAAATCTATGTTTGCTCTTAAGCACTTTAAAGGAGACTTGGAAAGTATCCATCGCTAGATGTTCATTTCAGGCCTAATGCCTCCAGTATGGAGGAAATCCTTAGTTGCATTACACTCAGGAACTTTTTTTGTCAGGTTTGTCAGGTTTGTTAGATAGTACTACTTGTGTAAACAAGCTGCATTTCATATGAAAGGTGTATGACTTAGAGGTGATTTCTGATGCAAGTTGACTTTGAAGAATTACATTTCAGCTGTCATCAGTTCCTCTTGTTTAAGCCTTAGGAATATCCTCATATCAAACATCTTATCCCACCTTTTGATATCCCCACAGTGGTGCACACAGTTTTCTTCTGGTTGACTTACTGCAATGTTCTGTATCTGGGGTTTCAGACATAAAACGTAACCACTGGAAAATGGTGAAGAACCCTACAGTCCCTTACATACTACAGAGTCCTTGTACCATCACATTATACCAGTGCTGTCCAAGTACCATCAAGTTACACCTGTACTGTGGACCTTGCACTGGCAACTTATCAAACAGTGGCTTGCATTTTAAACTACTTGTACTAGTGTATCTTGGCCTACATGGCCTGGAGCCCACTTATATCTATGGCGTCATTTGCTCTTGTACTGGCAGACTCATTCCTCGCAGCTGGCCTACCAGTGACTGCCATCAGTTCCTTCTGTCTCCTTTGAATATTCAGGGGCTGCAAGGGGCTGCTATCAGTTCTTTCTATCCACCTTGAGGATTCAGAGGCTCATTTTTTTATCATGGTCTCCATCTGTAGAAGCTGTTACCTTTCAAGTTGACAGAATCCCCAACATTCGTTGAATTTAAGCACTTTATAATGACTTATTTATTTGACTTTGCTTCAAGCTAATAACTGTTATCTTGTTACCATTGATGCTGCTCCTTTTATTTATACTTATTGTTGACAAGTGTTATTTTGCCACAATTTATGCATTTTTTTTTTATTTTAATTTTTTTTTTGTTATTATAAACTTTATTTTACTTTGTTTTCTTTAACAAGAAAGTCCAACTGGGCATGAGGCCTCCTTTTAGCAGAAGCCAGGGAGAAAATCTTCATCCACAGTTAAAGAGCAATACATTCTGCTATCACATTTTCACATTTTGTGCAAATACTAAGACATTATACATAAATAATAGTTGTACATAAGACATTATAGTTGTACATAATAGTAAGACATAGTAATACAAAAAGGGCCCTGAATACACTTAATTAAAATTAGGAATAGTACACTGTAGGAGTGTTTCAAAATGCTACTGTTTCAATATACTGAGATGGTTCAACAGAATTTTAAGTACAGTACTCGTTATGGTGGTAGTGCTGGTCAGACAGTACTCGTTATGGTGGTAGTGCTAGTCAGACAGTACTCGTTATGGTGGTAGTGCTAGTCAGACAGTACTCGTTATGGTGGTAGTGCTAGTCAATAAACTTACCCTGGAGAGTAACAGCGGCATAACCAAGTATTAAGGAGAAGTTGTTTTACTCTAGTTTTGAAGACCTAAGGGTTTATGGTGAGTCTAATATGGAGTGGAATGAGGTTTCCAGGTCTCAGTGACATGAGTGCAATACAGAGTATCTCCAGCTGTTGTCAGACATTTGAATCATCCAGCTGTTGTTAGATTTTTGAATCAAGAGGATATGTTGCTAGTTGGTAGTGTATCTTTTTTGCAATGAGCCTAGGGTAGGACACCTTTCAGTATGATGCACTACACTGTATTCTACCTGTAGCTGACAGAGAGTGAGGCAGTGGGGTAGCTCTAACCAGATGAGGTGCTTAAAGTTCTGCTTTTCTGGGAGGCCTGGGGTTTGTTGAAAATTAGTGAGGCACATAGGAGTATTGGAGGCAGATAGGAGGATCCAAGGGTTGTCCTACTATTTTCACTGAGATGGGATTGGATGGAGTCAAAGATCAGATTTTTATGTGACGTCACAAAAGTTGGGACAGTGTTACAAAATAATGTAGCCAGGGATAGGGAACTGGAAAGAAAAATATTAACTAATTCAGAGTGCAAATGAGTGCAAAGTATTTCACTTTGGGAATAACAGTGTTGAAGTGGAATATGAACTGATTTGGGGAGACATGGTACAGGAAATTGATCTTAGACAGTTAATCATTGTAAGAAGACTCCATTAAGAATACATTGAGAGGACAATAATGAGAGAAAACAGAATGATAGACTGTACTGCAAGGAAGGACGGACACAGGAGAAGGAACTGATTCTAGCAAGATATGGGGCTTCAGTTCAACCATATCTGGAATACATCTTGCAGTTCTAGTGGCCATAAATGGCAGACAAGGTGCAGAAGCTGCAAATGCATGTGGCAAAGTAGGTGCAGAAGCTGCAAATGCATGTGGCAAAGTGCCCAAAGGGACAGTGAATGAGTTAAGCAACAAATGGAACCAGAAATGTATAAACTGAATGAAAGGAGGGAGTAGAGATGTGACATGGATACACAGAATGATGATGCACCATAATGGGGCATCTGTGGGTCAAAAGAAAGCATATCTGAAATGGGAGGTAGAGGGGTGATCAACAGACCAAAAAGTCTAAATCTGATGCAGATGCAAGGAAGTTTTACTTCACAGAAAGGGTTGTGGATAAGCAGAATGAGTTGTCAGATACTTACCTAAACATCAGGCATCAGTGAGATTCAGAAAATGTTCAAAATAATTACAACAGGGAGAAAATGAGATGTTGCTGCAGCAGTTGCAAAATGAGCATACCTGACAGAATTTTGTCTCTTATTATAGTCCAGGCTCTTCTTTTATGTGATGTTCTGTATTAACCTCCGCCATGTGTGACTCCATTTAGCTTACAAATGTGACCTACCAATCTTCCGGAAACCATGTAGCTGAAACACTGGAGATGCTTAACATGATGTTCTGTATTAACCTCCACGGCAAGTACAAATATGACACAGTCATTGTCCATGCTGGTGTGAACGACCTGAGATGTACCTCCCTGGACTACATGAAAAGAGACATAGAGGAGCTCTCTGATTATGTAGCCCAGGCAGGTATGACCCTAACCCTGAGCAGTATCCTTCCTTCACCAAGAATGATGCCACAATATAGAGACAAGATGATCAGCTTTAACAATTGGCTTAATGTCTGGTGTCATTCAAAGGGGATCCAGTGTCTGTCTGCCTGGGATGACATGCTTGACAAGCCACGCTGCTTCGCAAGGGACGGCTTGCACCTGTCACCCTGGGATTCGGATATTGGCTAAGGCTCTTGCCACCCCATAGTGCCTTTTTTAGGCAAGGCTCAAATTCTAAACCTACCACCCTAGAAAACAAAAATGGGAAGAAACTGAGGGTAATGCTGCTCAATGCCAGAAGTCTAAATCTCAAAATGCACGACTCGAGGCCCTTCTCAGTATGGAGAACATCGATGTCTGTGCTGTAACTGAAACCTGGTTCAAGGCTCCTGAGAGCACCCCGGCACTATTAGGTTTTACCTCATATCATGTGTTCCGGCCCCAAAACCCGGACCACACCACAAAAGGAGGGTGTATCCATATTCATAAAGGATACTCACACCTCCAGGTTGGTGGCAACGCAGAAGCTTGGAAACCATCCAGGTGCAACTAACCATAGGCAAAACTGCTCTACAAATTGTAGCATGCTACAGGCCACCCTCTCAAACTCAGGAACCCCACACAGCCTTCCTGAAGACACTGGAGGTATAAATGTATCTCCAAACACCATCATATTGGGTGACTTCAACTACCCGAATATAGACTGGGAACATTACTCAAGCCCTAACTTTCTAGCCCAACGGTTCCTGGAGTTCATAAATTCAAATGCCATGGAACAGCTAGTCACTGTTCCCACGAGAGGAGAAAATATACTAGATCTCATCGTCACAAACATGGGGACAAAATGCTCCACACACGAAGTATATCCCTCATTGGTGAGATCTGATCATAAACTAATCTCACTGGAAATCCACATCCCGCCCCCACCCCAAACCAAAACGACCATAGTGAAGAACTTCTCTAAAGCAAACTTCACACTACTCAAGACTGGTGTGGTATCCTTCAAGGCCCCTGAGCCAGAGGAAACCACAACCCAAGCTGAAGCCCTTACAAATGCCTTCTATGAACACCTCCAGGACTGCATGGATCAGGCAATCCCAAATAAAACCAAGACTCTTTCCCCAAAGGGCAAACATCCAGTCTGGTGGACCCCAGCCATTAACAAACTTTACAATAAGAGGAGAAAGCTATTACATGATAGAACAAAATCCATAAAAGGGAAGTCACCCCTGATCGTTATTAGTAAAAAAATACGAGCACTCATAAAATCAACTAAGGCCAATTTTGAGAGAAAAATTGCCATGGATTCAAAGGACAATCATAAGGCCTTTTTCAGCTATGTTAGGAACCTGGGTGGAAACTCCCAGATATGCTCAGAATTAGTCCAAAATGATACAAAAATCACTGAACCCACAGACATTGCCAACATACTGGCAGACAGGTTCAGTGCAAACTTCACCCCCTCTCCCCTAAAGGAGAGATAACTATCCCAGCCAGTGTAGCCTCCCGGACATCTCAAATGCGCAGGTGAAAGCTGCTCTCTAAAGCTAAAAACACAGCATCAATGGGACGGATGGTGTCCCCGACTGTGTGCTACATGAGCTAAATGAGGAATTAAACCCGCACATAAGGCAGCTGTTTAATCTCAGCCTTACCACAGGATACGTGCCCAAGGGTGGCGACGGCAACTGTGGTCCCACTCCACAAAGGGGCGCCTCTACGGACCCTGGTAATTACCGCCCATAAGCTTAACAAGTCTAGTCTGCAAAGCTATGGAGGATCATAATGGAGCTCATAAACAAAGATATAGGGGACTTGCAGACATTGGACCCGACCCAGTTTGGCTTTGTCAAGGAAGATCATGCCTTTGAACTTGGTCGACTTCTTGAAACAGTCACCAAGGCCATTGATAAAGGAAAGGCAGTCCATACAGCCTACCTTGACCTTGCAAAGGCTTTCGACACAATACCCCACTGGGTATTGTAGAAAACTTACCAGCTTAAATGTAAACCCATATGTCACAAGATGGGTTGCAAACTGGCTTAAGGACAGAACCCACAGGGTTAGAGTTGCTGGCGCTGTGTCAGACTCCAAGCCGGTCACAAGTGGTGTCCCACAGGGCTCGGTCCTTGGCCCCTATTGTTTGGCATCTACTTCTCAGAAGTACAGGCCAACATGGGAGGACTTTGGCTGACAAAGTTTGCAGGCGACTGCAAACTGGCCATAGTGGAAAGTGCATCGGACACGGATATCCTTCAGAAGGGACTCACGGAAACAGATAGCTGGTGCCAGAGCCATGGCCTGAAGTTAAACGCCAAAAATGTATAGTCATACCCTTCGGAAAAACAAGGTAACCCCAAGCTACCATATAGGTGGCAATCCACTAAGCACAGAAGAGGTTATCAGGGACCTGGGGACCCAGGTTGACAGTGGCCTTTCTTTTGACACTCACATTGCTAAAGTGGTTAGAAAGACCTTCTACATTGCCCACCTGATCATGAAGGATTCACATCCAGATCTAGTGAGGTCATTGTTCCCTGTACTCTTCACTTATCAGACCAATGATCGAGTACAATGCCCCATTCGGGATGTATCTCACCCGACATCTGCAGCAATTGGAGATACCCCAAAAGTTCCTCACCAAAAGGATAAAGGGACTCCAAAATCTGTCATATGCTGCCAGATTGAAGAAACTCCAGCTCTATTCAGTCGCATACCGTCTGCTCAGAGGTGACATGTGCCTGAAACACAAGGCCATGTCCAACCCAGAATTAATGGACATGCTTCACCTCAAAAAAACAAATTCACCAAAACCACTAGAGCAAGCGACTTAAACCTTAGCACGGATATAAATAGGATGTGCTGGAGGGATAGATTTATCACTCAGAGACTCCCTATGCTGTGGAATAAAATCCCGGTCCATGTGAGGCAGAGCACCTCGCTGACTCTGTTCAAGAGAAATCTAGACCTGTGGATGGGAGATCGTAGGTTTACCCAGGGAATCATCTCTGTGTCACTGCTGGACAGAGGCACAACAAACTAATGGGCACAGTATTTTTTCATATAAGGGGTGGCGTAAGCCACAATAATTTGGGCTAGGCTTATAAATGCCTTAGGGCAGATAGCCTAGTATAAACCTATGAACCTATGAACCTATGAACCTATGATGTTTAAGCCTTCCTGGCTGGGGTCACCACCACCTTTCTTCTGACATGATCGTGGCATTTTCCCATAAGCAAGTACAGGTAAGCCTGGGAGCCATCACAACTGCATGAGAAGGTTGGATGCTTTGTTTGGCCATTTTTTAGTCCTCCACTTTACAATGTGATGTACATTAAAGGCCTGGGTGGAAAGAATTGTGGTGCATTGTGACATTTCTACCATCGGGCCCTAGGACAGGTGCACCACTCAGCCTTCCTGCCTACCTAGACCATATCTCACTCAAGTCTTGGTCTCTATTGGCAGCACATAACCTGTACCCTCCTCCATGGGGAAAGCAATCAGGGATTCTCTTGTCATTGATCCCCTCCCCTACACCAGCCCCAGCAAGCACTCATGTTGCTAATTAAACAGGGATAACCTGGGGGTCTCAAGCACGGCTTTATCTATCTCTACTCCAGCAAGGTTGGCTGGACCTGAATGACTTTTGTCTTCTTCTGCCAACACACTCATACATCAACAAACATGACATTTGCAGAGAGTAAGCCTTTTAGAAGAAACTCTATTTGTTAATGTTCCAGGGAAGAAGATATATGATAAATTAAATCATAAGAATATATGCTAACACATGGTTAAGCTGCACTGCTTTTGCCATTCTACTGTTCATCATGCATTTCACTGTCATGAATTACATGCAAGACTATGCCACAACGATCTACAAGAGATAACGCATGGAGTACTGCGAATCGCATCCAACTCCTACGGCAACTCGATGAACAGCTACCGTGTCTATGGAGTCTACTAAGCAAGAAAGTAACAGAAAGTAACAGAAATAGATAAGCAGGCCTTTCTTCTGCAACACACACACACACACACACACACACACACACACACACACACACACACACACACACAAGCACATGCTTGCAGACATATACACACACGCACACACATACACACAAGCACACGAGGGTGCACACGCACACGTATACATATATATATATATATATATATATATATATATATATATATATATATATATATATATATAGGTTCATAGGTTCATAGGTTTATACTAGGCTATCTGCCCTAAGGCATTTATAAGCCTAGCCCAAATTTTTGTGGCTTACGCCACCCCTTATATGAAAAAATACTGTGCCCATTAGTTTGTTGTGCCTCTGTCCAGCAGTGACACAGAGATGATTCCGGGGTAAACCTACGATCTCCCATCCACAGGTCTAGATTTCTCTTGAACAGAGTCAGCGAGGTGCTCTGCCTCACATGGACCGGGATTTTATTCCACAGCATAGGGAGTCTCTGAGTGATAAATCTATCCCTCCAGCACGTCCTATTTATATCCGTGCTAAGGTTTAAGTCGCTTGCTCTAGTGGTTTTGGTGGATTCGGAATTTTGAGGTGGAGCATGTCCATTAATTCCGGGTTGGACATGGCCTTGTATGTCAGGCACATGTCACCTCTGAGCAGGCGGTATGCGACTGAATAGAGCTGGAGTTTCTTCAATCTGGCAGCATATGACAGATTTTGGAGTCCCTTTATCCTTTTGGTGAGGAACTTTTGGGGTCTCTCCAATTGCTGCAGATGTCGGGTGAGATACATCCTGAATGGGGCATTGTACTCGATCATTGGTCTGATAAGTGAAGAGTACAGGGGAACAATGACCTCACTAGATCTGGATGTGAATCCCTTCATGATCAGGTGGGCAATGTAGAAGGTCTTTCTAACCACTTTAGCAATGTGAGTGTCAAAAGAAAGGCCACTGTCAACCTGGGTCCCCAGGTCCCTGATAACCTCTTCTGTGCTTAGTGGATTGCCACCTATATGGTAGCTTGGGGTTACCTTGTTTTTCCCGAAGGGTATGACTATACATTTTTTGGCGTTTAACTTCAGGCCATGGCTCTGGCACCAGCTATCAGTTTCCATGAGTCCCTTCTGAAGGATATCCGTGTCCGATGCACTTTCCACTATGGCGCCCAGTTTGCAGTCGTCTGCAAACTTTGTCAGCCAAAGTCCTCCCATGTTGGCCTGTACTTCTGAGAAGTAGATGCCAAACAATAAAGGGCCAAGGACCGAGCCCTGTGGGACACCACTTGTGACCGGCTTGGAGTCTGACACAGCGCCAGCAACTCTAACCCTGTGGGTTCTGTCCTTAAGCCAGTTTGCAACCCATCTTGTGACATATGGGTTTACATTTAAGCTAGTAAGTTTTTCTACAATACCCAGTGGGGTATTGTGTCAAAAGCCTTTGCAAGGTCAAGGTAGGCTGTATGGACTGCCTTTCCCTCATCAATGGCCTTGGTGACTGTTTCAAAGAAGTCGACCAAGTTCAAAAGGCATGATCTTCCCTTGACAAAGCCAAACTGGGTCGGGTCCAATGTCTGCAAGTCCCCTATATCTTTGTTTATGAGCTCCATTATGATCCTCTCCATAGCTTTGCAGACTAGACTTGTTAAGCTTATGGGGGTAATTACCAGGGTCCGTAGAGGTGCCGCCTTTGTGGAGTGGGACCACAGTTGCCGTCGCCACTCCTTGAGCACGTATCCTGTGGTAAGGCTGAGATTAAACAGCTGCCTTATGTGCGGGTTTAATTCCTCATTTAGCTTCGTGTAGCACACAGCCGGGGACACCATCCGGTCCCATTGATGCTGTGTTTTTAGCTTTAGAGAGCAGCTTTCACCTGCGCATTTGAGATGTCCGGGAGGCTACACTCGGCTGGGATAGTTATCTCTCCTTTGGGGAGAGGGGTGAAGTTTGCACTGAACCTGTCTGCCAGTATGTTGGCAATGTCTGTGGGTTCAGTGATTTTTGTATCATTTTGGACTAATTCTGAGCATATCTGGGAGTTTCCACCCAGGTTCCTAACATAGCTGAAAAAGGCCTTATGATTGTCCTTTGAATCCATGGCAATTTTTCTCTCAAAATTGGCCTTAGTTGATTTTATGAGTGCTCGTATTTTTTGCTAGTACTGATCAGGGTGACTTCCCTTTTATGGATTTTGTTTTATCATGTAATAGCTTTCTCCTCTTATTGTAAAGTTTGTTAATGGCTGGGGTCCACCAGACTGGACGTTTGCCCTTTGTGGAAAGAGTCTTGGTTTTATTTGGGATTGCCTGATCCATGCAGTCCTGGAGGTGTTCATAGAAGGCATTTGTAAGGGCTTCCGAGAAGCAGGTTGTGGTTTCCTCTGGCTCAGGGGCCTTGAAGGATACCACACCAGTCTTGAGTAGTGTGAAGTTTGCTTTAGAAGTTCTTCACTATGGTCTTTTTGTTTGGGGTGGGGGCGGATGTGGATTTCCAGTGAGATTAGTTTATGATCAGATCTCACCAATGAGGATATACTTCGGTGTGGAGCATTTTGTCCCCATGTTTGTGACAATGAGATCTAGTATATTTTCTCCTCTTGTGGGAACAGTGACTAGCTGTTCCATGGCATTTGAATTTATGAACTCCAGGAACCGTTGGGCTAGAAAGTTAGGGCTTGAGTAATGTTCCCAGTCTATATTCGGGTAGTTGAAGTCACCCAATATGATGGTGTTTGGAGATACATTTATACCCTCCAGTGTCTTCAGGAAGGCTGTGTGGGGTTCCTGAGTTTGAGAGGGTGGCCTGTAGCATGCTACAATTTGTAGAGCAGTTTTGCCTATGGTTAGTTGCACCTGGATGGTTTCCGAAGCTTCGTGCGTTTCCACCAACCTGGAGGTGTGAGTATCCTTTATGAATATGGATACACCCCCTTCTTTTGTGGTGTGGTCCGGGTTTTGGGGCCAGAACGCATGATATGAGGTAAAACCTAATAGTGCCGGGGTGCTCTCAGGAGCCTTGAACCAGGTTTCAGTTACAGCACAGACATCGATGTTCTCCATACTGAGAAGGGCCTCAAGTGCGTGCATTTTGAGATTTAGACTTCTGGCATTGAGCAGCATTACCCTCAGTTTCTTCCCATTTTTGTTTTCTAGGGTGGTAGGTTTAGAATTTGAGCCTTGCCTAAAAAGGCACTATGGGGTGGCAAGAGCCTTAGCCAATATCCGAATCCCAGGGTGACAGGTGCAAGCCGTCCCTTGCAGCGTGGCTTGTCAAGCATGTCATCCCAGGCAGACAGACACTGGATCCCCTTTGAATGACATCAGACATTAAGCCAATTGTTAAAGCTGATCATCTTGTCTCTATATTGTGGCACCATTCTTGGTGAAGGAAGGATACTGCTCAGGGTTAGGGTCATACCTGCCTGGGCTACATAATCAGAGAGCTCCTCTATGTCTCTCTTCATGTAGTCCAGGGAGGTACGTGTCAGGTCGTTCACACCAGCATGGACAATGACTGTGTCATATTTGTACTTGCCGTGGAATGACCAGTGCTTGTGTTATGTGGCAGATTCTAGCGCCCGATAGGCAGCTTACTGTGACCCTCTCCTTGTTCAGCCTGGTGAGTGGGACGTCAGTGTGTCTGACTATGGAGTCACCTATGACAAGTATGTTTGGTGTTGTATTTGGCCTTAAGGGCTGTGACTGCTTTGCACACTGCTTTTGTGGTTTATGTGTTGCTTGTGGGGTGTCTTGAGGTAGCAGTTGTTTGGGTGTCTGCTTTGGAGGCCTCTGCTGTATAGTTAAATTTTTACTCAGAGCCTCCAGTATGTCTTTGTGTGTTTATGTGTTTGATTCAGTGGAGTGGTAGCATTATGTGAGGCTGGTTTTGTGGTGTGTGTAGTTGCCCTCTCCTCCTGTCTGGTCTTGCCAGTCCTGAGTTGAGAGAGCTCAGCCTCCAGTTTGGCTAAATAGCTGCATCTCTAGCAAGTATTTGTGTTATGTGGGAGAAGGAGAGGGTTGTCTGTGTACATGAGGCAGTTATAACATTGCCTCAAGATTCCCAGATTCACCAGCTGGACCGGAGAGGAGATTGACAACTGACCTTTGGACATGCTAGAATAATATTGGGAAATCCTTAATTGAAAACAAGGGCCAGTGGGGAGTGAGGGTGTAGTGCTTTTAATTTTTAGTGCTGACTTATATAATTGCTTTAGTGAGCAAGTGCCAGGTAACTTGAGTGCAATGTGTTACAAGTAGCTAAATGCAAAAACGACAAACAGTAACTTTCTTTCAAGTGAAACAAGGAAATAAGTACAGTAAGCAATGCAGATATCACTAGTGATCCACAGAAGCTGAGAAGTTGCGTATTAGGTGGAATTAGCTTCCAGGAAATAACAAGCAAACAAACAACAAGCATATAAACAAAGCTAGATTCAGTAGGCCTGGATCTAGTCTATGCTAGAGCAAACAAGGTGAACCAATTTCAGTAAGATACAGTTCAAATATTCAGGCACTATAAACCTTTACCCAGAAAATTCCCAGCTCAGAAGGGCAGAGTCCAGCCTCTTCTCCCACAAGAGTGCAGACCACGAACCTTCTTAATGTAAAATAACTGGCCTGAAGCCCAAGTGCCTAAGCCAGAACTAATACACTTGGACACTGGGCTCTCAATCAGCAGTTCCCAACTTAGAAGGATGAAAGCTACCTGTCCTGCCACCACAGTGCTTGCCACAAACCTTCCTAATGTAAAACAACTGGTCTGAAGCCCAAGTGCTTAATCCAAAAGACTTGAATGATAGCTACACTTTAATCAAGTTACAACCAAGCAGTAATAAATACCTTTGAATACTTTAGAGAATGTCTGGATTAGTGTTCAAGTTACACAAACAAAGCTAGATCCAGCAGGCCAGAATCCAGTCTATGCCACAGCAAACAAGGCGCACCAACTTCAGTAAGAAACAGTTCAGATATGCATGCACTATAAGCCTTTAACCAGAAATTCCCAGCTCAGAAGGGCAGAGTCCAGCCTCTCCTCCCACAAGAGTGCAGACCACGAACCCTCTTAATGTAAAATAACTGGCTTGAAAGCCCAAGTGCTTAAACCAGAATTAATACACTTTTAGAATAACAGACACTGAGCCCTCAATCAGCAGTTCTCAACCTAGAAGGATGTAAGCTACCTGTTCTGCCACAACAGTGCAGACCACAAACCCTCTCAGTGCAAAACAACTAACTGGTCCGAAGCCCAAGTGTTTAAACCAAAAGGCTTAGAATGAGTTACACCAAGCAGTAATAAATACAATTGAGTATTTTAAGATGATGCAAAAGTAAAAAGAAGTAGGTAAAAGCACAAGTACAGTAAAAGCAGATGAAATTTTTTTTTTTTTTTTTTTTTTCCTGAACAAGTGCTGAGATCAAAGAAACAGATTTGAGTGCTGAAACTAGAAAACTGGCTAGTTATAACAAAAAAAAACAAGCTAGAAGGCTTCCCTCAAACACAGAAGGGCTTGGGGGCTCAGAAGCCTACAAATAGTCTGTACCACTTAACAAGAAAGGCAGGAAATAAGCTTAATTTTTTTTTTTTTTTCTATTTCCCAGATGCTCTCTTTGTACACAGTAGGAGTGCCTGAAATCAGAATATGATCTCACTGCACTCAGTTGAGTGAGCAAATGAGATGGGCCCAGGGGCAGGCTGAGGGGCGGGCAGTTTCAATGCCACTAAGATTAACACCAAAACAAAAACAGGGTGGGTGGGAATAACTGAAGAGCAGAATAACT
Source organism: Protopterus annectens (assembly GCF_019279795.1). NCBI lineage: Eukaryota > Metazoa > Chordata > Ceratodontiformes > Protopteridae > Protopterus > Protopterus annectens. The sequence goes on from NC_056745.1 coordinate 1,264,290,115, forward strand.
TCAGCTAAAAATTCCTTCAACACTCCTTCATACACAGTTTAAATCAATTTAAATACTGTATTTTTTAAAAAAAAGTGCAGAAAAAGGTACTTAAATTCTCTTATACGTCCAGTTGAATATAACCAAGTTCTTAGCTGGCCAAGCTGGAGTTTTAAAGCAGGAATTATTTCACATGCACCAGTTTAAATATGCAAGGACAGGAAATCAAAGAATGTGGCTACCCCCACACCTGTAATTACTAGCAAATAACAAAATTCAGCCAACACTAGCTTTCAGTTCAAGTTACTGAAGAGCAGAATAACTTCAGCTAAAAATTCCTTCAACACTCCTTCATACACAGTTTAAATCAATTTAAATACTGTATTTTTTTAAAAAAGTGCAGAAAAAGGTACTTAAATTTTCTTATACGTCCAGTTGAATATAACCAAGTTCTTAGCTGGCCAAGCTGGAGTTTTAAAGCAGGAATTATTTCACATGCACCAGTTTAAATATGCAAGGACAGGAAATCAAAGAATGTGGCTACCCCCACACCTGTAATTACTAGCAAATAACAAAATTCAGCCAACACTAGCTTTCAGTTCAAGTTACTGAAGAGCAGAATAACTTCAGCTAAAAATTCCTTCAACACTCCTTCATACACAGTTTAAATCAATTTAAATACTGTATTTTTTAAAAAAGTGCAGAAAAAGGTACTTAAATTCTCTTATACGTCCAGTTGAATATAACCAAGTTCTTAGCTGGCCAAGCTGGAGTTTTAAAGCAGGAATTATATATATACAAATACATGAAATAAGAAAGGCCCAGTAACGTTAGAGTCTTTACTGTACAAAACCATAAAAATTGCAGTGTTTCAACTACATGGTTTCTGATTGCCAGTGATATTTTATATTCACTTTTTGAAGTCTTTACTGGTGCATTCAGTGCAATAAAGATAAACCCCACTAGTTGTGAAAACATGCCATATTTTGCCCTTTTCTGAACTCAACGACATAGCCTAATTGGACACTTTGGCTACACTTTAGAAACAGTTTAAAAACAAGTCCAATTTCCATAACATTAGGGTGACTGCAAAAGATTTGAAATAACATCAAAATCAAAAGGCAAAAATGCCTTACAGGCAGACCAGTAAAACATCAGGAAAGACTCAGTAAAAGTAAAGTCGTCATTGCAGAAGCATAGCATGCTCAATTAGTGCTCTGTGCCAGCACTATGAACCAATGCCCCATCTCCTCAACTCTCCTAGTGAAACAAAAGCACTTCAATGTAATAAGCCATAGGTAATTGGCTTATTACACTCAGATCTATGCACACCTCAAATAAAGCATAGGTATACAATGAATAATTTCCAAAACTAAAACAGGTACACAAATGCATAGGAAATAACGGCGACCAACAAAGGCAAAGAAATGTATAGTTGAAAAGTTCACATAAAAATGGTAAGTTTAAGCATAAATAAAATAATCTTTTCATCCCGATAACTAATGAAACAGGAATTCTTCAGAACTAAACCATCACTAACAATTCCGCCTATTTATTAACTCCACTTTTAATCACATGATCCAAAGGTGACAATTAGTTAATTAAATAAAGACCCTTACATAAATCATATAGAAAGTATACATTCCATATGTTGTTGTTTGTCTTTCGGTTTTACCCGGTTAGGGGTCGCCACAGCGGAACTCCATTCTGCTAATGATTGGCATTTATCAATGTTTTTAAACAAAACTTTTATGATTTTGATGAATCAGACATTTGCATATTTACAAAGACATTTTATGTTTTTACATTTACATTTATATTTATACAGCTGAATATGGAATGTACACTTTATGATTTATGTAAGGACCATTATTTATTTAATTAATTAACTAAGAACCAATGTCCACCAATGAGTTTGTAGCTAATCAAACCAAACAACAAAAAATATTTTTCTCCACCAAAAGTGTTAGCTGAAGCAAAGAAGTAAACACACATAGTCCACTTATAAAACTTTCAAAGTTTTTAACACTAAGCACTTTCGCCCAATAAAAAAACAGACTTCATCAGAGTAAAATACCATACTAATTAAACTCCTTAAATAGTAAAAATAACAGTCATGTGACCTCTTCCACCATTAAACATTTAAAGACATATAATCCAATAAAACAAATACATTAATACCTTCATTCACTTTATACTAACAATACAAAATGATATACATAAATACAATGCTTCCATTTCTATACTTTTACTATTGACATCTAAATCACCCTAAACCCATTATATTCAACCAACTATCTATTACCAGTGATGTTCTCATAATCCTAATATTGTCAAATAACTTGCGATTTAAGTTTTAAAACACTCGTAATTGTACATGACTCATTAATGCCAGGACTCGGCATGGTGCTTAATCTTAGTTGCCATTCTAACTCTCTTCAGTCTAAAATATTTTTCATGTCCCCACCACGTTGATTAAATTCTACATTGCCTATGATAAAAAATAAAAACATTTTAAAGTTCCCACACACAATACTGTGGGTGTATAGTGCATTGCTTTCTTTTTTATTTTTTTTGTCCCTTACATGGTCAGCCATTCAATACTTAAGTATCCTGTTGTTCTTCCCTACATAGAATGCCGAGCATGAAATACAGGAAGCAACATACACCACCACTTCAGTGTTACAATTATATCTACCTGGACATTGAATAGTTCTATCATATCCAGAAATAACTACATATGGACCATTGTTCGCATATTTACGCCATTTACAACACCCACACTTGTTCATTCTAGATCTTATAGTTTTCCTAACTGAACAAGCACCCGCTGCAAACCAATTCTTCAAATTCTTACCTCTACTGTAATTACCATGGGTTTAGTCCCTAATTTAGACTTTAAATCTTGAGAAAATGTGTATTTAAAATACATTTTATAGTTAGAGTACAAACACTATTGTATTGTATAACTATAGCTCCTTTCCTATTCCCTAAATCAGAAGATGAAATGCTGTCACTAGTTATAGGTAAGCCACCCCTCAACACAGGGGCAAATTTTAGGGTCCTATATCTTAGAATCTCCTTTTTCACTTTCATCAAGTCATTTGGATAACCTCTGTCTCTAAACATTCCAATTAAAATCCCTAATTCCTTAGCAAACATATCATCCTCACTTACCAATCTAGATAGCCTTACAATTTGGCCCTTAATGACACTCCTTTTTTGATGAAAAGGATGGCTACTGTCATAATGTAGTAGGGCATTCAAATAAGTTTTTTTTCTAAAAATACTGGAACAAAGCTTCTGATTTATGGTGTCTTTTTATAAATGCATATCTAAATAATCAATATAATCAACATTCACTTTGCTGGTAAACCTTAAAAATGTGGTAGTTTCATTTGAATATTTAATACATTCTGAGATCTCCTGTGCTTTACCTTTCTACAAGATTAAAATATCATCCAGAAATCTAACATAAATAAAACATTTTGACATATAGGATCAGTTAAATACATGCACCCTCTCCCATTCTGCTAAGACCAAATTCACGTAAATAGGGGCACATTTGGCATCTATTCCCACTCCTGTGTTCTATTGGAATAACTCGCCTTCAAAAAACAAAAAAATTGTTTTTGAGTACCAATTCCATCATAGTTACTATGGTATTGATCTTACTGTTACTTAATGTGTCACTTTTGGTTAAGGCATCATTAAATAATTCTAAACACTCAATATGTGGGATTACTGAAAACAGATTTATCACATCAACTGTGACAAAAATACAATCATTCTGGTAACTGACACTTTTTAATACCTCCAAACAATGCCAAGACTCTCTTAATATATGTTCATTCTCTTTCAACACTTGCTTACAATGATGGTCAATAAATGCTGCTAACATTTCTGTTTTGGACTTTCTTGCAGCCACAATTGGTCTAAAGGGACGATCCACCAAGTTTTTAAGTACCTTGAGGATTTTAAATATGGCTGGTGTAACTGGTGTTTCAACCAATAAAAAAATCATATTCAGCCTTATTCAATTCCCCTTGGAACAAGGCATCCAACAACTACCAATCAATCATGGCATATGAGATGTTAATCTCATTACGTAAAACTCTTGTGTAAGTGTTAGTATAATTTAAAATTCAATAACCAAAAGTGATCACCAAAGCACAATGACATCAGTAAATGCAAGAAAATGGGATGTAAGGCGAAACAATTCAGCAACGGAGGGAGATTCAAACCAACAATTTTATTCTGCTATAACATTAACATTGACACAATTTATTGTCACAATACGTTTTCATTTAAAGTTACTTCGTCAGATGTGGGCGTGCAATACTTAAGGATAATTTATAATAAAACCTAATGAACATCATTCCATTAATTATCCAATGAAAATGTCAGGACCATTAACAAATTTAATAGACACATCCTGTATATAGACAAAGACAAAACATGATAGATATTCATAAATCTCATTAAAAAAAACTTCACAGTAAAAAACATCACAAGAAAAAGCTTCTCATTAAAAAACTTCACATTAAATAACAAACATAAAATACTTTTAAAATGATTTTAAATGTTCTATTAAATTCATTCTAAAGTAGAGAGCTTCATCTATGGGAAACTCATATTAATTACATTTCAAAAAATAAATTGCAAATATTAAATTTAAAGTGCTTAAAGATACTAAAATGTTAAAAGTTTAAAAACTAGGAATGTAATATCAGTAATTAAAAGGGTTGTCAGCTAAATGGAGGGGTTTAAAGGAGGAAATCACTAGAACTATGATGCTCTTATTTTGAGAACTGGGGCAATAGAAATGTGTTCATTTAAACCTGGCCATTTATTTGCCTGTAGCTCACAATATTCAATCTTTTCCTCCCATAGACCACCTCTTCCATCAATAGTAACTTTTTCAACAACATAAAATAAAAAAACGGCATTAGAACAATGTTGTTTGTGTTTATACAATGCATTTGTTTCCTTTTCATGTTGCACATCGTAGATGTGCTCATATATCCTTCTCTTCCGTTTACGTTCAGTTTTATCTATGTAGAATGCCTGACATACCTGGCAAGTTGCCAGGTATACCACTCCAAAGGTTTCACAGTTGCTAAACTCTTTACTTCTTAATACTGTGTTTCTACATGGTAAAGAATAACTATCACTATTTACAATATAAGGACATTGGCTACAGCTACTGCACTTGTAAGTTCCATTTCTTTTATTGCTACAACCCTTATTTCCAGTATTATTGTACTCTAACTGTTTTTTCAAAGACCTTGCATTTTTATACACCACTTTTAACTTCTCCTTGGGTATCATGTCTAAATCTGTGAAGGCTAAAAATCTTGTCCATTCCCTTTCTAGAATGACCCTCACCACCCCTGAGCTGGCATTATACTCCAAAATTAGAGCTCTATCAATTTTTTCACCACTAGAAACACCTAGGGGGGTAGGTGGAATACTATCTTCTCCTAGAATAGGGTGAAATTTGTCTCTCCTACCTTCTGTTACCTCATTTTCCACAGATTCCAGGAGATTCTCAGGGTAATTTCTATTTCTAAATGTGTCTTTCAATATATTAATCTCTCTCTTAAAATCATCATCATTTGATGTCATTCTACTAGATCTAATATATTGACCTTTTACAATATTCCTTTTATAGTGTGCAGGATGTGCACTATTATAATGTAGGTAGGAATTACAAAACGTATTTTTCCTCTACACTTTAGAATGAAATCCTTCATTTCTCTTGTAAATTTCAATGTCTAAGTACTCTAATTTGTCCTTATTAATATTATGAGTAAAATTTAAAAAACTGATAGTATTATGTAAATAATCAATAAAAGCTATGACTTCTTCCTCACTTGATAACCAAAAAATACAAATATCATCCAGAAATCTCCTATACAGATTCCAGCAGTGACTATATACTGACTCTAATACATATTTCTCTTCCCAGTATGCCAGAACCAAGTTTGCATAAGAAGGTGCACAGTTTGCCCCCATTGCTACCCCCTTCTTTTTATGAAAAAATTCACCTTTGTAAAAAAATATAATTGTATTTTAAAACCAAGTCTAAATGCTGTAATATTAAAACACATTCATTGTGTGTCAAGGTACCATCTTTAAAAATAATTTCCTCTAGAAAACTCAAACCCTCGTCGTGCAGAATACAAGAAAAACAGTCCACGACGTCAATAGTTAAAATGTTCAGATTTTCTTTGTACAATTTTTTTTTGTGGATTCTTAAAAACTCCCAAGAATCTTTTAAAATACTTTTGTCTCTTTGTCCAGAGCATTTTGAGTTTTATGTCTATGTATTTGGCCAAGGGTAAGGTCTTAGAGCCCTCTGCAGATACTATGGGCCTTAGAGGGGGATCTGTGCCATTTTTATGTGTTTTAGGGATCCCAAAAATAGTTGGGATCCTGGGTTTATCCACCTTTAAATACATTAAGGTTTTACAGTCTATTAACCCTTCAAGAACCAAATCTTCCAAAACCAAATCAATCAAATTTATTTTTTGAAATGTAATTAATATGAATTTCCCATAGATGGAGCTCTCTGTTTTAGAATGAATTTAATATAACATTTTAAAAGCATTTTATGTTTGTTGTTTAATGTGAAGTTTTTCAATGAGAAGTTTTTTATTGTGATGTTTTTTACTGTGAAGTTTTTTTAATGAGATTTATGAAGGTCTATCATGTTTTGTCTTTGTCTATATATAGGATGTGTCTATTAAATTTGTTAATGGTCCTGACATTTTCATTGGATAATTAATGGAATGATGTTCATTAGGTTTTATTATAAATTATCCTTAGGTATTGCACGCCAACATCTGATGAAGTAACTTTAAATGAAAATGTATTGTGACAACGAATTTTGTCAACGTTAATGTTATAGCAGAATAAACTTGTTGGTTTGAATCTCCCTCCGTGGCTTCATTATTTTATCTTACATCACATTTTCTTGCATAATTTAAAATTCCATACATTTTGCATACATAGTCAATATGTGGAATCACTACTACACCCCCTCCTTTATCGGATTTCATAATTTGATATTCCTTGCTTGAAGCCAACTGATGCAAGCATGTACGCTCATCAAGTGTCAAATTATCCTTACATCGTGCCTATGTTTTTAACAGACAACAAAATCCTTTTCACACATAATTTCAAAAATTTGTACAACTGGGAGCATGGGTGGAATAAATAAACTCTTCTTCTTTAACAACTTACCAGTGTTAACCATAATATCTAGTGAATCACTAAAGTATAATTGCAAATTCAAATGCCTAATATACAATTTCAAACTAATCAATACTTTGGAAATTTCCAGTTTGCTTTCAGGTACAAAGCTAAACCCCCTCTTAAATAGAGTAAAGTTCTCCTGCTTTACTACTAGATCACTCAAATTAAAAACAGAGAAACCATCACTACAAAGTACATTTGAATTACTCCCATTCGCCTCAATTAGTGTGGTCTCCCTTTGTGTTTATGGTTGTTGTGTTACTTCAAACTATTCCTCTCCTTCCAATAAGGAGCCCCATAGCCAGTCTTCCTGGCTTGGTAGTACTGGTTCTGGTTTCTTATCCTTTCTGAGCACCTTAATTGGGGTTATTCTAAAAAATGTCCCTCACTGTTAACATTACTACTCTCACCATGTTCATAGGATCATAGGAAGTTACTAGGCTATTACTAGGCTATTGGCCCTGAGGCCGTTATAAGCCTAGCCAAGAGTTTAGCCCATGAATAGACAAATCAGCACACATGCCCCTGTCCAGCAGGGACATGGGTGGAATCCCAGGGATGTATTTTCTACTTTCCATCCAGTTATCCAGATTGCCCTTAAAAAGGGCTAAAGAGGTACTCTGCTTGACATGGAGAGGGAGTCTATTCCATAGATGGGGGAGTCTCTGGGACAAAACGCTGTCCTGCCAGCAAGTCCTATTTCTGTCACAGACCAGGTTGAGGCTGCATGTGCTGGTTACTTGAGTGGAGCTTTACTTGCGGATATGCAGCAGTCCCATCAAGGCGGCGTCCGAGATGCCTTGTATGCCAGACAGCGGTCACCTCTGAGGAGTCTGTATGATACCGAGTAGAGGGATAGGGCTTTTAGCCTATCTGTGTATGGTAGATTTTTGAGGCCCTAGATTCTCCTGGTGAGGAACCTCTGTGGTCTCTCCAGCTGCTGTATGTGCTTTGTGAGGTACATGTTGAATGGGGCGTTGTACTCAATAATGGGTCTTATAAGGGCAGAATACAGGGATGTTATGACCTCCTTGTCCCTGGATGAGATACCTTACTTATGAGGTGAGCCATGTAGAAAGCTTTCCGTACAATGGAAGCAACATGGTGGTCAAAAGTCAGGCTGCTATCAGTCATGGTTCCCAAATACCTCACGACTGACCTTGTGCTTAGAACATTGTTATTAATGTGATAATGTTTGGGAACATCTCTCTCCCCAAAGGGGATGATGATCCATTTTTTTGTATTCAACTTGAGGCCATGTTTCTGGCACCAGTCATTTGTTTGGTGAGACCCTCTTGGAGGATGTCCACGTCACTAGGGGATTTGATGGCAGCTCCCTACTTGCAGTCATTTGCAAACTTGGTCAGCCTTAGCCCTCTGGTTTTGGCTTGTACCTCAGAAATGTATATCCCAAATAACAGAGGCCCCAACTATCCTAACTCTATACTATATCTTGTAGTGTTATTATGGTACAAACCACAAACCACTTTATCCTTGATGCTGTAAGCTAATAATTTACTGGGAATTTGCCTTGCTCACTCTATCCACCACTGCAGCTCATGTATGGCAAATATTATAGGTTCATAGGTTCATACTAGGCTATCTGCCCTAGGGCATTTATCAGCCTAGCCAGAGTATGTTTGGCTTTCGCCACCCATTTTAAATTAATTTTGCTATGCCCTTTTTCGAAGTTAGTATACTGTGCCTCTGTCTAACAGTGACACAGAAATGATACCCGGAGTAACCTACGATCTCCCATCCACTCATCAAGATCCCTCTTGAAGAGAATCAATGAGGGACTCTGCCTAACCTGGACTGGGATTTTATTCCAGAGTGAAGGGAGCCTCTGTGTTATGAATCTGTCCCTCCAGCATGTCCTATTTATTTCAGTGCTGAGGTTCAAGTCTCTCGAGCGTGTAGCTCGATGAGATTTGGATTTTTTGAGGTACAGCATGTCTCTTAATTCGGGATTGGACATGGCTTTATACGTCAGGCACAGGTCGCCTCTGAGCAGGCGGTATGCCACTGAGTAGAGCTGGAGTTTCTTTAACCAGGCAGAATAATGGCATCTGAAAAAATATTTGTCTCTGCTTACTGCTTGCTCTTGCTGTGGGATTTGCTGGCTGGATTCTGCTAAAATTCAAAGTCTAGTTATATTTGCATTCACAGTCTGTCGCATACAGAAACTTGCAGAATATACACTGATGAGAGAATATACTTTGCAGCATCAACTTTAGAGAGCAGTAACCAATAAATTTTTATAATAAACCAAACTGGACAAACGTTGCAGCTTAAAAGTACTGTTCCAACTTTACTTCTCATATAGTACAGATGATGTGAGAGATATAACATTTACCTCAGGACTTGTGTCCCTACCATACCTCTAACATAACTAGATTTAAAACAGACTTTTTATACATATTTTAGTTAAACACACACCCTCTTGGTTTTGGAAAGATACTGACTTGATGACGCAAATACTGACACATCTGTTCTTGTGCAAATGCTGATAAGTAAACTGTCTTCAAGGAAACGCCTTGTGGATTAGAAAAGCACATTTTTAAACTTTCTTATAAAAACATGTCCTGTTGTCCAGTGAAAGCAGATTACATTCTTGTCATGTCTGTAAGAAGTCAGTTTTCTTGATGTGTGTGTAATACACTCATAAGCAAGTTCCTTATTTTTTTAAGCCACAGTCATTTAGTATGGTTGCTGATCACATATTACTAAACTCTGTTTCTGCATTTAAGCAAGCTTTTTCTTTCAGCATATTTACAACAGAATTAATTTCAGCCTTATATTCATAATATCTAACAATTCCCTCTGTTTTTAAACATACTCAAAACATTTTATACTGATATGTATTTTTTTGATCACATTATATAGTCTTTTGATACAACAAATCAAAATGCAATTTTACATAGTTAATACAATAATATTAAAGTATTACTAACAAACTGAATGTATTTAACAACTTTTTCTTTTGCAGACCATTCTGTGAAATTATTTTATCAGTTATGTGCTGTGTCTGCTTTAGTTTAACTTGAATAATTTATTCTTTTGCCATTACAGAATTTAATTTATGACTTAGAACTGTTTCATTAACTCTTTGCAACTTGTTGAATTAACTATAAGAGACAAGAACCATGTGCTACTGCAAGCATTTATAACATTGTGGTCATGTCTTTGAACTGCCCATTAACATCTTGGTAAAGTACTGAACTGGGCTTAGATAATAAATATTTGAAAGCAATTATTTTACTGGGGTAAAACCAATGATATTACAACTTGACAAATTACTTTTAAACTTCTTACAGTGTATTCTGTACAGTATGTATTTACACAGACTGTTTGCTATTCATGCATTTCAATCTAGCAGCTATCCTGAACCCAATTTTTTTAAAACATGGTTTTTCACACATATTCATTGCTAGACATTAATTTAATATGTACTGAATTCTTCTGTATTTGTACATACAAAGACTATAAAGTAAATTTAGTCTAATCTTACAAATTTAATAGCATTAATATTAAGCAAACTCTTGGAAAATGTTTATGTCTCTTTAGAAATATCTAGTGGAATTGATACCAGATCCATATGTCCTGTTATTTTCTTTTTTATACCAACATTGTTTTGTCAAAAACATATTAAAAAATAGTGACCATTCTTGCTCAATTTATACATATCTTTACTTTCTCTTGTATATCTTTAATCAATTTTAAGCCATCTCTTGTTTTTTAAACCATCTCTTGTATAACTTTACAGTTTAACAGGTTGTAAATACAATTTAATACTAAAATATCTTATTCTGTCAGGTTCAATCTGTTTACCAATATTTCTAATGCACTAATACCTGTTTTTTCCTCACCCTAAAAGAGTATTGTTAAGAAGGAATGATATATTATTTCTGCTCTTAACTTTATTTCAGACCCTTTTGCAACACATACTGCTCACACAGTGTGTAAAACTGAGAAAGTACCCCTCCCCCTGTAGTACTGCAGCACTGTTTATTTGTTTTATAATGTATGTCAGCCCAACACTTTGGTTATACATTTGCTTTATTAGGTTATTAAACTGTAGACCTTTGTCTGATATGATCATCTTTTCTGTTGCCTTTGCTGTCTATTTCTACTAGTAGTAGTTATTTGTACCCTCCTGTATACTTTATTTGAACTGTATGTAACCCATCTGTTGGCTATACTTGATGTAACTAAGGTTTTTTTTTTTTTTTTTATCAGTGACATATATGCACAATTGTGAAGTTTTATTATAATTACCAAACAGTGTTGCATGTGAACATTTTAACAATTATGTTTTAATAACAATAAGTTTTTAGAAAAACTCAAGCCACTTGTCTGGCAGTCTTGTTTCTTATCTTATCTTTTCAACATTTCCTGTAACTATTCATCCAGTTTAGGAAGGTCTGAGCTCACATTTCAATTAACCCTTTTTAGCATTTTTCCTTTAATCATATATATTTTTTAACTTTTGATTTCAGTATTTTTTATTTATTTAACTGTTCTGACATTCATTTTACAAAGACTGTTTCACTAATACCATCCGTGATTTTATTTCTTTTTAAAATTCAGAACTTTAACTGTTTGGTGTGGTGTTACTATACAATTATAAAAAAAAATGTAAAAAAATAAATAGATATTAGCTTAACAAACACATTTATATATTTTCATTATTTATATTTGCTGTTGTCTGCCTGTTATTCGTGTGCGTTGTATAAAAAGAAAATACATGCATGTCAGTCTTGTGACTTTAAATCTTTATACAAGCATGTCAGTGTTGTGACTTTAACTTTTTACTCTTATTATCTATTTTTATTTAATTTTATACAATAGAACAGTTTTGTTTACCTTTTGACTATGCTAAGAATGGCAGTCATATGCTCTACTTTACTGTAGTACTGATAAATATATTGCTTTAATTGAATGGAAATTTTAAACATTTGAGAATGATTTGTCAGATCCTATCATCCTACCATATAAGCTTAACCATTTTCAAAACACAAACATGTTATAAAATATATTTATTTTGTACAGATCACCTGTAGTTTCCTACTCTTTCCCAATGTATGTAGGAAGTCAGTCTCTGTCAGTTCAGCTAATCTATTTTCTTCATCTTGTAACTGTTGTTTAAGAGTCTCCTGTAATGCATGGTCTTTCTGACATTTTTTAGTAAGCTGTTCTGCTGAATTTGAAACTCCTATGCACTTTTGAAAAGATGTATGCATAACTTGTCTAAACTTCCTGAACTCATTGTGTCTGTCTTTTAGAAGTTTACTACATTCCTTTGTAACAAAATGTACTAGGGGTTCTATCAGTAACTGATTTGACTCACATGTGGTGACAGGACATAACTGTTCAACATCTGAATATAATAGAAACACTTTACCCTTAGTTAATTTTTTATCATGAACAGATCTGTCTTTACAGTGTATTTTTTTAGCAACATTATGTAATACTTTTTTATGACATAATACACAAAATGCAGTTTTTGTTGAGTCACACAATAAACATTTGTCATACCCCACATAGTTTTCTTTGAGATACCAGTTAAATATTGTAATACATTTGCATAATGCCTTACTATCAACCTGCCCTACTAAGGTTTTACATTTACTAATATGCTGTGTATACCAACATTGCAATTTACTATCCATACTGTCTAATTAAACATCCAAACTGCCTAATATCCAAACTGTCTTATAATATGCAAACTGTCCAATATCCAGAGCCATGGACAAGGGTAAGGTGGTCCACACAGCCTATCTAGACCTTGCCAAGGCCTTTGACACCATCCCCCACTCTGGAGTCATAGATAAACTTACTAAGTTGGGCATTAATCCCTATGTCACCCAATGGGTTGCTAAATGGCTTACTGATAGAACCCACACTGTAAAAGTAGCCGACTCCAAATCCAGCTCCAGACAAGTGACAAGTGGAGTACCTCAGGGTTCAGTCCTGGGGCCGCTATTGTTTGGCATCTACTTCTCTGAAGTACAGGTCAACACTAAGGGACTCTGGCTAACAAAGTTTGCAGATGACTGCAAACTGGGAGCCATTATTGAATCCCAAATAATGTGGATACTCTACCAAACGTCCTTACAGAAACAGATGCTTGGTGCCAGAGCCATGGGCTCAAGCTCAATGCCAAGAAATGTATTGTTATCCCCTTTGGGAAAAACATGTATCCATGAATTACCATATAGGTGGCAGTACACTAAACACCGAAAGTGTGATAAGAGACTTAGGGACACAGGTGGACAGTGGTCTCACCTTTGATAACCACATCGCCACAACAGTCAGGAAATCCTTCTATGTGGCACACCTCATCACGAAGGGCTTTTCATCCAGAAAAAAGGAGGTCATTGTCCCACTGTACTCATCCCTCATTACACCCATTATAGAATACAATGCCCCATTTGGTATGTACCTCTCAAGACATCTGCAACAACTGGAAAGGCCTCAGAAATACCTCACTAAAAGAATCACCGGCCCAAAGCAGATGCCCTACGCTGACCGCCTTAAAAAACTCCAGCTATACTCTGTCACATATCGTCTACTCAGAGGCGATCTCTGCTTAACATACAAGGCCATATCAAACCCAGAGATGTTGGACATGCTACACTTAAAGAAATCCCAATCCCTCAGAGCTACATGCTCCAGGGATCTAAACCTTGTCATCACAATAAACAAAACATGCTGGAGGGATAGGTTCCTGACCCAGAGACTCCCCAGACTCTGGAATAGATTGCCCATACATGTCAAGCAGAGTGCCTCTTTGGACCTCTTCAAGAGGAACCTTGACGATTGGATGGGAGAAAGGAAATTCACCCCAGGGATCACGTCAGTCGCCCTGCTAGACAGGGGTCCAGGAAAGTAAATAATGTGGGAAGAAATATCCAGGGAATTGTTATGGCTAGGCTTGTATAAGCCCTAGGGCTGATAGCCTAGTACCAACCTATGAACCTATGAACCTATGAACCAAACTGTCGAATAGCATCCATACAAAAAATGTGCGTGAAAAAGTCTTACCAGTGAGCAAGAAAACAGGTGATCAGGCTGTTGTTGCAGATGGCTGGAAATTTTTCAAAGTCACTTGAGAAGCTGGGAAAGCACAACAGGCAGTGGACTGTTGGGCTAGTGGATATCCCCCTTTTCTTTAGTGAAATTATGGCACTGTGACTGGAACTTCTGTCTCACTCCAGATGTAGACGTCTAAAAACTTTACTACTGCAAGCTGCATAAACTGGAATACTTCTGTTCAGAATTGACACATACGTACAAATGCTAGTTACTGAAATTTAACTGAAGTAACCCTCTGCAGGGCTTACCATCACTCCCCATGTGTTTGAATGCAGATTATAGGTTCAAATGCAGGTATTAGGTTTAAATGCAGATGTTAGGTTCAAATGCAGATTTTTAGGTTCAGATGCAGGCTAGCTTGCTATTGAAAAAATTATATTTGGCTCTAGACACTCAGCTGGCTCATCATTGAAAAAATATATTGAGCTCTGCTTACTGCTTCTTACTGCTTGCTCTTGCTGTGGGATTTGCTGGCTGGATTCTGCTAAAATTCAAAGTCTAGTTATATTTGCATTCACAGTCTGTCGCATACAGAAACTTGCAGAATATACACTGATGAGAGAATATACTTTGCAGCATCAACTTTAGAGAGCAGTAACCAATAACTTTTTATAATAAACCAAACTGGACAAATGTTGCAGCTTAAAAGTACTGTTCCAACTTTACTTCTCATATAGTACAGATGATGTGAGAGATATATCATTTACCTCAGGACTTGTGTCCCTACCATACCTCTAACATAACTAGATTTAATACAGACCTTTTATACATATTTTAGTTAAACACACACCCTCTTGGTTTTGGAAAGATACTGTCTTGATGACGCAAATACTGACACATCTGTTCTTGTGCAAATGCTGATAAGTAAACTGTCTTCAAGGAAATGTCTTGTGGATTAGAAAAGCACATTTTTAAACTTTCTTATAAAAACATGTCCTGTTGTCCAGTGAAAGCAGATTACATTCTTGTCATGTCTGTAAGAAGTCAGTTTTCTTGATGTGTGTGTAATACACTCATAAGCAAGTTCTTTATTTTTTCATTTAGTATGGTTGCTGATCACATATTACTAAACTCTGTTTCTGCATTTAAGCAAGCTTTTTCTTTCAGCATATTTACAACAGAATTAATTTCAGCCTTATATTCATAATATCTAACAGCATCTGTGTGAGCCCTTTGATCCTCTTGGTGAGGTACTTTTGGGGTCTTTCCAGTTGCTGCAGGTGTTTGGTAAGGTACATCCCAAAAGAGGCATTGTACTCGATTATGGGCCTGATGAGGGATGAGTAAAGCGGCACAATGACCTCCCCTAATCTAGATGTGAATCCCTTCATGATTAGGTGGGCTATATAAAATGTTTTATATGGTTTTGGCTTGTACCTCAGAAAAGTATATCCCAAATAACAGAGGCCTCAACTATCCTAACTCTATACTATATCTTGTTGTGTTATTATAGTACAAGATTGTTGCTTACTAATCTTTGAATTGAATATATAATACTCTGCATTGTACAGCTTTATAGTGAAATGTATGAATATGTGTTCTCTATGTATGTATGAATTTTAACTCGACTATAGAACTTTCCTCCCCAGGCCTCCACTGAAAATGGGCTCATTATGACCTAGTGGACTATCCCATTAAACAAATGCAAATAAATAAATAAATAAAAATGTGCAACACATTTGCTAATAGCCTGGAACAGCACATTGGATGCAAGTGTCCCTTTTCAGGACAGCCAAGAAGACCATCTTGATGAAGCGACTTTGTCAGAGTCATACAGACAACCGAGAGACTGAAACCCTGTACTAATGAAAGTAGCTCATTTACTTCACCTCACGTATTCACCCCGAGTCGCTGTTTTCATTTAAATTTATATTATTATTTCTCGGTGATGGGTACACAGTTTTGCTAACATAGTCACTTGAATTCCTATTTAATTTATGTATCTTCCTATCCCAATTGTCACTAACAAATTTATCCAAATCTTTAAACACATCATATTTGTTAGCATTTATAGGAAACAAGTCGGTCAGTAGTAATACACACATTTACATGATTAATCTCCTTTTATAATACACCTAACTAGTGTCCATTATTATGTATAATTATACACATTAAGTCCATTCCAGTCTTATCAAAAAGTTGTAAAAACTCTCTATGCATAAGAGTTAAATTGTGCAGCTTACAACTTGATCCTGCTTTTCTTATCAAGTGCCTTAAAGTTGAGAGAGTCCCAAAAGGTTTGACATGCTATTGACTTACTATGAGTTTCCTAATGGGCTAGAACTGGGCACTAAATTTCATTCTGACTTAATCGATATATTCAATAGACAGGGCCTCGAACTACTTCAATTGATTACTCAAAACAGTAAGGACATGATAAAAAATTTATGTAGTGAAGCTAAGAACTTGAATTGTCAAATTGATTGTCCTGCATTTTATGTTGGAAAGACTGAACAAGCTTTTAAAAAACATACATATGAACATTACTATATCTTTTAAGATAATGTTAACAATGCTGTGTTCAGACACACAGTGAAATGTGGAACATTTAATCAGTTTTTATTAATTATTTTTAAAAAATTCTACCAAATTCCAAGGGTGGTGCTGGGGAGAACAAGAAAGAATATAAAGAATTATTGTGGAAGCTCAAGTTAGATACCTCCCACACCCCCAGGGTTGAATAACTATGTGTCATTGATACCAGTTTTAAAACAAAGGGCAAACAAGCTTTGAATGATTTTTTCCACTAAGACTGTATTATTTATCAATATTTTTAAACAAAACTTTTATGATTTGGTGAATCACACATTTACATATTTACAAAGACATTTTATATATTTACATTTAAATTTATATTTTTACAGCTGAATATGGAGAGTATACTTTATAATTTATTTTATTTATTTAATTAATTAACTAATTGTCACCTTTGGATCATGTGATTAAAAGTTGTGTTAATAAATAGGATGAATTGTTACTGATGTTTTAGTTCTAAAGAAGTCCCATTCTGTTAGTTAATCGGATGAAAAGCTTATTTTTTTATGCTTAAATTTACTGTTTTTATGTGGAGGTCATATCTCCCAGCAAAAAAAAAAAAGCATGTTCCTTCTACTGGCACATCAACCTGGAGGTCAGGTGCATGATACAAACCATCCCTCCAGCCCAAGCCATTCAGGTCCCATTTTTGTTCCCTGTCCCCAGTAAAGTATTGCACAGTGAAAACTCTTGCTTTGCTGCATCTTTCTTGTAGTTTTTACTATTTTACTAAATATTTTATCTGTGTGACCATTTTACCCTTTGATATTTGTTTGAGTGTGTGTGTGTGTGTGTGTGTGTGTGTGTGTGTGTGTGTGTGTGTGTGTGTGTGTGTGTGTGTGTGTGTATGTGTATATATATTCAAAATGTAGAATATAATGCTTTACTTTGTTATTTTTTCAGTTGACTGGTGATTGACCATTTCGCTCATTCACTTGAAGTTTGATACCCTGATTTTTCAATATATGGACACACACACACACACACACACACACACACACACACACACACACACACACACACACACACACACACACACACACACACACACACACACACACAGTTATCCTAATGAAACATCTACATATCAGGGAATAATAAATCCATGTATCCCACTTTCCCATTCCAGGTGTGTGTGTGTGTGTGTGTGTGTGTGTGTGTGTGTGTGTGTGTGTGTGTGTGTGTGTGTGTGTGTGTGTGTGTGAACATCTTTGCTTTGTATAGATAGAGAGACAGACAGATAGACTGATTAAACTTTTGTTATTGGTAGAACATAAAAAGAATATGTAGTTATACATTTCTAGTACCAAAATAAACTTTAGAGGGTGTGTCAGAAGACACATCACAGTAATAACAGTGAAATATGTGAGGGTGCAAATGACCAGTCAGCTAAAGTGATGTAATTCAAGCCCTGGACAGAAGTGAGTGTTTAGGTGATTAGGTCATCCTGAGGCTAGTGGTGCCTGTGTCTCTCAGTTACTCCCTAGATCAAAGGACTATAAATAATCACTACAATAGGTACGGGTGAGGGGAGGCAGTAGCCAGAAGTGTGTGGTGTAAAATCCAGGAATTATAAATTTAATTTACTCATTAGTGGGAGAGATGGGTGCCTTCTGTGGAAGGTTGGATGCTGGGCTGGCAGTTAAACACTGTAAAAACTCCACTGCCAATCATGAGCGGACAGGTGAACCACTGTGGCGACTCCTAACTGGGAAAAGCCAAAAGAAGAAGAAGAAGAGTGGGGAGAGATGGAATGTCAGATAAGTTTGGTGGAGAGTGTAGAGATGTAATGTACTGATCTGAATGTTGACGGTGAGTAGGCCCATAGCCCAGGGTAACAGTGTATATTTCCTGTACGGTCTTAAGGACAAGTTCCCCTTTCCTAGCTGATCATAGTAAGTTATGTGCTTACGTATACATACACACACACACACATATATATATATATATATATATATATATATATATATATATATATATATATATATATATATATATATATATATATATATATATATATGTGTGTGTGTGTGTGTGTGTGTGTGTGTGTGTGTGTGTGTGTGTGTGTGTATACATATATATATATAGATATATATATATATTCATATATATATAAACATATATATATATATATATATATATATATATATATATATATATATATACATATATATATATATATATATATATATATATATATATATATATATATATATATATATATATATATATATATATATATACTTTGATGAAAATATAGTGTTATTCTGTACCTATGAAATTGTTCATAGGTTCATAGGTTGGTACTAGGCTATCGGCCCAAGGGCCTATACAAGTCTAGCCATAACAATTCCGTGGATATTTCTTCCCACATTATTTATTTCCCTGGACCCCTGTCTAGCAGGATGACTGATGTGATCCCTGGGGTGAATTTCCTATCTCCCATCCAATCGTCAAGGTTCCTTTTGAAGAGGGCAAAGGAGGCGCTCTGCTTGACATGTATGGGCAGTCTATTCCAGAGTATGGGGAGTCTCTGGGTCAGGAACCTATTCCTCCAGCATGTTTTGTTCATTATGATGACAAGGTTTAGATCCCTGGAGCGTGTGGCTCTGCGGGATTGGGATTTCTTTAAGTGGAGCATGTCCAACAGCTCAGGGTTTGACATGGCCTTGTATGTTAAACAGAGATCGCCTCTGAGTAGACGATATACCACAGAGTATAACTGGAGTTTTTTTAGACGATCAGCATAGGGCATCTGCTTTAGGCCTGTAATTCTTTTAGTGAGGTATTTCTGTGGCCTTTCCAGCTGTTGCAGATGTCTTGTGAGGTACATACCAAATGGGGCATTGTACTTTAGAATGGGTCTAATAAGGGATGAGTACAGTGGAACAATGACCTACTTTTTTCTGGATGAAAAGCACTTAGTGATGAGGTGTGCCACATAGAAGGATTTCCTGACTGTTGTAGCGATGTGGTTATTGAAGGTGAGACCACTGTCCACCTGTGTCCCTAAGTCTCTCATCACACTTTCAGTGTTTGGTGTACTGCCACCTATGTGGTAATTCATGGGTACATGTTTTTTCCCAAAGGGGATAACTATACATTTCTTGGCATTAAGCTTGAGCCCATGGCTCTGGCACCAAGCATCTGTTTCTGTAAGGCCCTTTTATAGAGTATCAGCATCATTTGGGGATTCAATAATGGCTCACAGTTTGCAGTCATCTGCGAACTTTGTTAGCCAGAGTCCCTTAGTGTTGGCCTGTACTTCAGAGAAGTAGATGCCAAACAAGAGCGGTCCCGGGACTGAACTCTGAGGTACTCCACTTGTCACTTGTCTGGAGCTGGATTTGGAGTCGGCTACTTTTACAGTCTGGGTTCTGTCAGTAAGCCAGTTGGTATCCCATCGAATGACGTAATTATTTATGCCAAGCTTAGTAAGTATATCTATGATTCCAGAGTGGGGGATGGTGTTGAAGGCCTTGGCAAGGTCCAGATAGGCTGTGTGGACTGCCTTACCCTCATCCAGAGCTCTGGAGACTTATTTAAAGAAATCAGTCAGGTTCAGGAGACAAGATCGTCCCTTCACGAACCCAAACTGGGTGGGGGTCCAGTGTTTGAAGGTTGCCACTGTCTTTGTTTATAAGTTCCATGATAATGCGTTCCATGCCTTTGCAGATCACAGATCATGTTAATCTATATTATATGTGTAGCTTTACTCCCCGGGCTTCTGCTAAAGAAGGACTTGTGTCCAGTCAGACTTTCCCAGCAACCAAATGCAAAATAAATAAAATAATTATATATATATATATATATATATATATATATATATTTATTTATTTATTTATTTTTTTTTAATTGTTTGATGTGAGTAATGTAGACTATAATATCATGCCCCTGTTGGCCATTACTTGGTGGCATTAGTGAGATATTATAAACCCATGTTTTCCCATTATTGTGGCCAATGGAATTTTTTAAAATCCACAGCTGTTGTCCATCACATTTTGTACAAGGGTCCATATATCTGCTCCAAGGTTCATGAATTGCTAAGCACTTCACTCTTTCTTTCTTTGATTATTCTTAACTTTTTATGTCCTACTATGTGGAATGTCTTTCTCTGTATGCAACCTCTTGCTCCACAGTTATTTTTGCTTAATGTATTAAGGGTAGATATTAGGGTTAAGAAGCAAATCTGAACTTTAGGTGTAATAACTACTTGAACTCTAGTCTAAGCTGCTTGCTTGGACCTTTCTGCACTTACTGATAGGTGCATTTTTGGCATTTCATCAGTGGGATGCTACAACTGTTTGACAGCTTAGGTCTGTCTTTTGATTTGACAACCTGGGTCTCCCATTATAGTTCACTAGATTTTGTCTTCCTAGGTCTGTGCATAGCTACAGTTTACCTGCTGCCTAAATTTCAAGTTAACTTTGAATAGTATTTAGAATTGTTCACATTTACATACATTTGGATTGCCTGTGCTTAAACAGTAAGCTGATAGACATACTTTTCTTTTTGAACCCTATTTTTCAGATTTATACTGCATATAATTTAAATTCTTTGTTACTCCAGACTCCCTGAATAAGTTAAGTGGACTTACAGTGTCTCCTTCTTTAATTTCTAGAACTGATGTAAAGAACTGCAAATTCAGTTCTCACTTAGCTTACTTTAGCTAGTTACTGTTGGTTATCTTGCTTCGACCACAGTACTTATGTTTCCACTAAACTCTACTTTTTTAAAAAACTTAGCTTTTATTGCATTTTGTACACTGAACTTTAGCCTCTTGCCATTGTTGTTTCTTTCTTTGTAATGATTGTAAATTATTTAATGTACTGATTGCTTCAGAGCAGAGTCAGCTTGGTACTCCAATGGCATGTTTTCAGATCTTTGAAATTTACTACCAATCCATAAAACAGGTCTCTGACTCTAATGTTGTCTCTTCAGGACATTCGGTCCACACCGCTTAACTGTCAACATGTTCACAGAATGTCCAGAATTTTGCTTTGTATTTTTGGTCTATTCTTCATAAAATTTGTGGTTTTCTGGCAAATCACTGGGATGATCTGAGGATTGAAGTCACTATATGATGACATTAATTTGAGTTTCAGACTTCAAATCATTCAGAAAATGTATGTTAACAAATCTTGTTACTCTAGCAACTTTCTAAGTTTATAAGAGCAATATTTAAATCAGTCCCTATCTTTGGGCCTTTCTACCCCATTTTTGTCAGGCTTTGTCCAGATTTCCTGCACTAAGAGGTTGAGAGGTATGATCTGGTCTATTGCCTCATCTAGTAAACTTCCAAAAAGCCATGTACCAGCTATGGACTTCTCAAAAGCCATCACAAGAGTTTAAAAAAGGAAACAGAACTGGCACTCCTCTTTTCATTCTGATACAATATTCCTCTCAATGAATGCAAGAAACCTCACAACAGCTGTTTTCATGGACTGTACCAAAGCATTTCACCTTGTAGATCATTCACTTCTTATCAAAGAGCTCTACCTCTATGGCCTGAGCTCCATCTCATTAAAATGCTTCCAAGACTGTCTGTCTGGTAAAGTCTTTAAAACTGATCTTTCACATGGCCCAGTCCCCTCCTCCTCAGCCAGTGTGTCAAGCATTTCCCAGGTCTCTGTCCTTGAGCCTTTGTTATTTGTAATGCATTTACTTATTGACTGATTGATGGATTGATTGATTGACTAATATTTGGTTACCAAGTAGGTGGACTGCTGAGCTAACCCTTTCAGCTATGACCTGGGTTCCAAGGAGCACATTAGGTAAAAATTTACATCCTGAGTAGAAGAAACCAATATGCTATATAAAAATGATTGTAGCAGATATACATGTTAGACACTAAAGGTTGTTGGAAACAGTTATACAAGCAACATTCGCATCCTTGCCCAGAAGACTAGCAACATCCTGTTTTAAATTGACATCGCTGGGAATTTTGCAGTGCTCCTTTGACCATTTGCAAAACCATTAACACTATCTTGGTTGATAATGCAAATCCCGTGAATGTGAATGACTTAAATTAAGTCTCAATAAGCTCAATACAGTGGATAACAGAACTCAAAAAAAAGTAACTTGTATCAAGTCATTAGAACGTCATTGTGGTTCTGTCTGGAAGGCAAGAAGCCATTAAATGGCAACAAACCTACTCATCCTTTCAACCAGTTACTACAGGTGACTTCAGGGCTCCATCATGGGTCCTCTACTGTTTAATATATTTATTAATGACCTCCACACCTCCACTCACCATGCTAGTTGAGTTCAGTATGTCGATGACTCAACATTAATATATGCGGCCTCAACTATAAATAAGCTCCAAGACGTTACCCAAAAATCTTTCTCCTCTGTAGAAACCTGGCTCACAGAATCAAACCTCTTTTTCAACCCCAAGAAAACTAAGTTAATGCTTTTCACTTCAAAAAATTGCCAAAATCATCAGCAATTTTTTATCATAAAGTCCCCAAATAATACTGTCATTGAAACTGTAACTCACAGTAAACTTCTAGACGTTAAAATAAATGACAATCTCAAATATGAGCAGCATATTCTGCATATTATTAAATATACACACCAAAAACTAGGCTCCCTTTATAGCATTAATGAATTCCTTACAGATACTGCAAGAAAAACTCTAGCCACCACCTTCTTACTGCAAACTCTCTTATACTCCACTCCTATCCAAACAAACTTAAAACAATACTCAAAGAAATAAACTTGCCTCCTGCTACAATAAAATAGCTAAATGCTATTTGCCATCAGTCGCCTTCATAGGACCCACTATTGTCTTAGCTTAAAGCAATTAAAATGGCCTGAACTGCACAACTGTCTAACATATTCACAACTGACTACAGCACACAAACACATTCATCATCCAAAAAAATGCACTACAAAACTTATTACTACCCAACTGTCCAATAAGGGACCTCTGCTCTAGTAACAAATTATTATTACTTACAAATAAGTCAAATAACATTGCAGGAGACTCACTCTACTCCCAATGTGTTGCTGAATTCTAGAATAGTGCTCCCATGCAAATAAAACTCTCCAACAAACTCAATAGTTTTAAACGGGTCTACATCACGTTACTGAACTTTTAAAAATTCGAAAGTCATATGGCCGACACCATATGATTGAACGTTTAAAAGTTCAAACGTTTCAACGGAGATCTCTGTACAGTGTGGAATGAGAAGATTTCCCTTTCCTGCACTGTAGTGTGATCACAGAGTTGGTATATTTAAAGAGTGGGGTGTGTTGGGGGCACAGCCTGCCACGTGTGGGGTGCAGGGGGGCTTGCCTCCCTGCTTACAACGTTCAGGTAGGTTTTTTCTGTCGTTTATTTTTTTTATTAGATTTTCGAACTTTTAAAAGTTCGATCACATGGTGTCGACCATATGATGTTAGCACTTTGAAAAGTTTGATCATCTAATATAGACCCATTTTAAACCATTGCTTAAAGAACATCTTAACCAAACCTGGCCCTGCAAATGCTCATCACAAGGTTAAAACTTTTGCCCTGTATAATACTATCCAAATATTCTCCTTAAACATAACATTCTCAACCTCTTTCTGAAATGACAAAACAATTTTTATGCATAACTGCTGCCTGTACAATCCATTAAGTTGCATATGTGTTTTCTCTTTAGTAACTTCTATCTCTTTAAAATCTTAGAATGTATATGTATGAATGTAACTACTGTTTGTGTATAAATGTAAATAGAAAATAGAAATGTACTACTGTTTGTGTATAAATGTAAATGTAACTACTCTGCGTTTGAATAGAACTTAGTATAATGCAGTGTAAGCAAATGGAGCTTTTCTCCCCAGGCCTTTGCTGAAAATGGGTATTACCCAGTCGGACTTTCACAGTAAACAAAGATAAATAAATAAATAAACCTTACAGACCTCAACAGCATTCCTCTGAAAACAGTTGAGTCTATAAAATAAATTGGTGTCCGGCTAGACTTTATAATTATCTTTTCCACACATATCCACAACCTGAGTAAAAAAAGTTACATCTGTGCTATGTTAGTGCTATGCAGTCTCCAACCTACACCCTTCTCATTATCAGGTCCATGACTACCAAAAATATTCAGGAAAGTTCATTTCAGAGCAGCACCATATCTCCTGTGTTATTGTTGATGTAGGCAAAAAGTTGCATCCTTTCCTGGAATTTAAATAGGCAGACTGGTTTCCTACTACCCCATACACACATTAGTACACTAATTTTCAAGATCCCCCACTTAGATTAATGTAATGTCTTACACCTTCTATACATCAAAGGATCTTCCAGCTCTGCTCACTGCTTACCACTCCATTGTTTGGGCTTTCTCCATCCTGGTCTTGCCATCTGGAGCTATCTTCCAAGCATGTTATACCTTCTCTCTCACTTGTACTTCCTTATAGGTTATAGGTTCATAGGTCAATACTAGGCTGTTGATCCAGAGGACCATTAGTAGCCAAGCCATAACACCTATTTACATGATTAGTTTGACCTAGTTTTGACCCCTATCAATGATGGCTTGAAGGGCAAGACCTGGAGTGTATTTACAATTGCCTATAGGAAGCTACCTGACATTGATGTTAAAACATATGTTGTTTGAGAAAAATAAAATATTTAGTGTTAAGTATAACTCTGTAGTTTATGTAATTCATGCAGTCACAGTACTGCTGTCTTCATCTCACAGACTGTGCAGTCATCTACAGAACAGTTATCTAGAAGCTGTTTTGTAAGGGTGCACATGCTATAGAGCACTGTGAGGAAAAATAAATCAAAGTATCAATATATGTATGTATATATAATATATATATTTATTTAAACATATAAATATATTAAATAAGATTTGTCATCAACACGTCATTGGTATGCATTCTAGCACAAAAAACATCAATGAAGTATATTGTCAAAAACAACAAAATTTCCATGAAACTATTTTTTTTTTGCATGGGTGGTAAGTTCCCTTTATCCCTCATCTGTGTATCCCATACCCCTGCAGTTTTGTATATACTAACTCAGAGGTTGTACTGCAGTGAGGAAAAGGCCAAACTTCTTCTGCCCACTGTTTGAAGATCTCACACCGAAACACCTCCATTACATTACTTCAGCAGCCTTTCAAATGGTAAGTGATAAATAAAGCCAATGATTCCATTTACTATAAATTGTATCCATAACCATCTTGTGGTAATGATATCTAATGTAGCGGGTATTAAAAAAATGGGGTCCGTTTATTTTATTTTAAATGTGGTTTATATTTTTTAAGTAAGTCACAGTTCTAGCCTGCAGCTGTAGTGTAAAGGAATAAAGCCCTAACTATAGTCTAGGAGATTCTAGCTGAATTCTCCAATCAGAAGCTTGGCAGCACAGGTGTGTTGCTCTCCCCCAGTGGGGTCTGGAAATATAATAGTATTAGTGTTGCCTGAACTTTGGTGGTTCATTCTGCTGGCATCAAGCCCCTTGTGAAAGAGAGGAAACAGGTAGTTCTGATGCACATTGCATGGCCCTCCCAGCAGTATTATCAGCAGCTGGTGGAGAGGCTTGAGGTTGTGAGCTATAGTTCCTGTCACAGGGTTTGATTCCCTCAGTACTTATTTGCCTGCTGTGAGAGATCAAGTCACTTATTGCTCCTGGGTCACCCTTGAAAAGGAACCTTGTGTCCAGTCTACCTGGTTAGCAAATGGGTATTATTATTATTATAGGGAGGTTGGGTGTTTAACTTTACAAGGTGCAGGGATCAATTCTCACCTTTGAAAGAGAAATTGGCTAGGCTCAAAACTGTCCACAAAGGTAGCTAGCTTAGTACTTAACTATGAACCTCTAAACCTATAAAACATTCCCCAGCAGCTGTATGATGCTGTATCAGCTGCCTGCACCTTGTCACCTGTCCTGAACAGGGGTTGGAGTAAATCCAGGGAGCATAAGAGGAAGTTTGGTAGACCTAGATGGTGAGTAGAGGATCAGCGAATAAGCTGTCAAAAATTACTGACATTTCTAGCTCTTCTTTTAAGAAAATACCTCAGGAAAATTGCTTTGCTTGAGACATTTATATGAAACATTACCATATTTACTAGATATACATGCTTACAAAGTTCTTGTGATAGCAGCTGGTGTAGTAGATGGTGTATATGCAGCACATCAAGACAGCATTTCTGACAGATAAAACCACCATAATAAAACGTCACTATCCTACCATATAAATAAATATGTACTTATATATAATGTGTGTGTGTGTGTGTGTGTGTGTGTGTGTGTGTGTGTGTGTGTGTGTGTGTGTGTGTGTGTGTGTGTGTACTTCAGGTGGTTAATTTTTGGTTTCATCAAACAGATGAACTGTATTTTTGTTCCATTAACACAGTACTACATATTTTAATTTCATCAGAGCATTTCTTTTTTCATTTTTCTTACTGTGGTGACATGCTGAATTTACTATATTTAGATATACAGCAGTGTTAGGATGCAGGAGAGCTTTACCAAGTGATTTTTACAGGCTAAGTTTTGTTGAACTGCCATGCAGTAGGTTTATAGAACAATCCTGGCATGTCTATATTTTGAATTGTGGGACTTGGAGGGATGCAGGGGCATGCCCCCTATGAAAATATATATTTTTAAATGGATTGCATCATTTGGTTTCACTTGAATGAGTTCCAACACAACTTTTGTTTATATATAAAACTTGGAAAAATCAATTAACTACCGGTCTATTCTACTTTACTACGGGAATAATAATAAAATAAATACCAGATATCACATGAATGAGCAAAGTTACTGTAAGCACTTTCATTCCTAACCAGGACTTCCTCAGACTGCAATTTACATTTTTATATAACAAATATTGTCTTTTGAAGATCATAAATAAAAAAGAAGAAACACAATAATACAAAATGTTGAGATGGAAA
Organism: Protopterus annectens; assembly: GCF_019279795.1. Taxonomy (NCBI): domain Eukaryota; kingdom Metazoa; phylum Chordata; order Ceratodontiformes; family Protopteridae; genus Protopterus; species Protopterus annectens. The sequence goes on from NC_056745.1 coordinate 1,264,317,883, forward strand.
TGTGTGTTAATGTATAATGTGTGCTGCTCTATAATCAAATGCTTTGGGGTGTGGGTTGTCATATCCATTCAGGTAAAATCTGGGCCAGAGTTACATTTGGGGAATGTGACACAGATCAATTAGAAATTATCCCGTCAGAGAGCACTTGATGGGTCTGTGTAACAAACAGTAGGAGTCTTGCTTAGGACCTGTTACACAGGTTCATAGGTGTGTACTAGGCTAATGACCAGGAGGTTCTTTTTAAGCCTTGCCATGCATTCTCTGACACATTCTTGTACACATGATAAGTGTAAGCAGGGGCTTGGGGGATGAACCATTTACAGACAGACTTTTCACGTTCCTCACCCAATTGTCCAAGTTACACTTGAAATGGGTTAGTGAGGCTGTCGCTCTCCTACATTGGATACAATAGAAGAGCCTTCATGGGTTCTGTTCAAGCAGCATTATTCTATACAAACACATCACTATAAAGGTTTACTGACTTTAACTTAAGTAACTTATATGCAAATTGACAACTGCGATCGTGCATGCTCTCACTGTGGCTGCTGTTACAAAATGGCACTAGGGACAGCACGTGTCTGGAATTTATATGTGCACATATAGCCTTGACATGCTTCTTAAAGATACAGCACATTTTACTTGTAATCTGATCTACAGAGGTGCTTTTCTTCACGTGGATGGGGAGCCTGTTCCATAGAGGGGTAGACCCTAGAATATATACTTGTCTTTCCAGCAGATAATATTTGTACCACAGGCAAGGTTTAAGTTTTTAGGATGGGCAATTCTGGTGCTGTTTGTTTTGTGGATATGCAGGAGGTCCATCAGTTTGGGGTCTGATAATGCCTTGTCTGACAGGCATAGATCTTTCCTCAACAACCTGTAGGAAAAAGTATACAGGGATAAGGCTTTGAGGCATTCTGTATTTGAAATGTTACTTATGCCCCGTATTCTTTTAGTGAGGAGCCTCTGTGAACATTCCAGTTGTTGGATGTGCCTGGTTAGGTACATACCAAAAGGAACATTATACTCAGTGATAGGTCAGATGAATGCTGAAGACAGCTGAAGCATGACCTCCTTGGACCTAGATGTCATACCTTTGTTTATAAGTTGCACAACATAGAATGATTTCCTCAATACTGTAGACACGATAGTAAAAGCTTAGATTACTGTCTATGTATGTCCCCAAGTCCTTGACAACTGGGCCAGCTCATAGGGGTGTGCTGTCAATATGATAGTTACTGGGAATGGATAATTTTCTGAAAGATACTGTTATGCATTTCTTGGCATTTAGTTTTAGTTCATGGCTCTGACACTGGTTATTTGTCTGTGTCAGCCCTTCTTGGAGAACATTAGTGTAGGTGGGGGATTCTATGACTGCTCCTTATTTGCAATTGTCAGCAAATTTGGTCAGTCATAGGCCCCTGACATTGGCCTTGACTTCAGATAACTAAATACCAAAACAGACAGGTCCCAGGACTGATCACTGAGGGACTCTGCTTGTGCCTGGCTTCTTTGTAGACATGGACTCCCCAGTTCTAACTTCCTGAGTTCTGTCCTTGAGCCAGCTGGTTATCCACCAGGTGACATAAGAGTTTATATCTAACCTCTTGAGTTTATCAACAATGCTTGAGTAGGGTATTGTTTCAAATGTCTTGGCACGGTAAGGTAGGCAGTGTGAACTGTTTTGTTCTTCTCCAGGAAGTCTACCTTGGTCTGTAGGCATGACCTGCCCTTGACGAAACCAGAGCATTTATTGTCACTCCAGGTCGAGTGTTTGGAGGTTTCCAATGTAATTACTGATATTTCCATGATAATTCTTTCCATGGCTTTGCATATGAGACTAGTGAGACTTATGGATCTGTAATTTCCAGGGTCTGTAGGTGGCCCACCTTTGTGCAGAGGGATGATTGTTGCTGTTCTCTATTCATGAGGCACACAGCCTGTTTGAAGGTTATGGTTAAATAACAATTCCAGAGGGCATGACAGGTCATGCTATAATGTTTGTGGATCATCAAAAAATAGGCAAATCAGTGTCTGTGGTCAGATGTGCTTAACAAAATGTAGGCAAAATTGATAGAAGACCACAGTGTTTTTATATATAAATGATTAAAGATACCTGAAACAGTTTTCTTGAAAAGTCAACACAAACAAAACTGCAATCTGGTTCATAAGTGCCTACTGCAGCTGAATGAGTAAAGAACAGTAATGCAGATTAAACTGAGTCTTAGAAGGAAGTTTTCTCTTTGCTCTGTCACTCAGTCCTTGCTCGCTCTTACTTATTTATACACTTACTCATGATCCCGCTTACTCTGACAAAGCATTCTCTCTTGCTTTCATTCACTGTCACACTCCCTCACTTGCTCTCAACTATCCAGTCTGACACACTCTTGCATGTTGTCTCACACTTGCTGTCACTCTGAATTTCTCACTCACCTGTTCTTACCTCTTCATATATTCACACATTTTATCTGTACACTCTAACTCACTCTCAGCCACCCACACACTCATTGTTACCTTCTCATTCATTCATTCCCACTCTGTCCAGCTCACTCAGTTACTATAACTCTCAGCTGTATACTTATTCACTAATTCAGTTACCGATTAAAGCTTATCCAGTATATGTCCCCCCACTCTTACTCTCTCCCTTTACTCACATACATTTGTGTATTGTTACCCGATGACAGTCAGTCCATCACTATACACTCTCAAGGGTCCTCTCAGTCACCCATCGTTCTGTTGAATTAGGTGCTGTATGTGTGCCTTATAATCATTTGGCCCTTCTAGATAGCTTTTTAAGATAACATGCACTCAGCAGAGAAAAGAAAAACATGCAACTTACTTGGAGAGAATACAGAAAGTCGAGCTTGTCAAATGTAAGAGGGCAAATGATGAATATCATTTTGGTTCATACCTAAGTCAGGTAAGGTCAAACTAATACTGAGTATAAATGCAGTTATAAAGGTTTTGCAAGGAATTTATTCATAACATGTTAGCTAGTGATCCGCTGGTGAACCGGAACACATAACCAGAACCGGTCTCTTGTTTTTCTTTCAGTTGTATATGACAAATATGTGTCTTACTTAAGAAGGATTATAATTTAAGGAACTCATTTAAAATGAGAACATTCCCTCCACAGTGGAGAACATGCATTTATTGTCACTACAAGAACAACATTTATGTTGTCATCCCCTTTTCTACCCTTTTTGATACATCAGACAGAAACACCACATACGGGGTGGGAAAGCAACAGTACAAGGCCTCGTGCACATCACAATTATAGAAGGAAGCATTATGATAATGAGATCTCTAGTAAAATGTAGAAAAACAAAAAATAGAAGGAAATAAGAGTGACTCAAGAAAATATTGTATTTATTTATTTATTTGATGCAGTTTAGCAAAAGGCTGCAAAGTGTCGAACAGGACAGATTTATATTATTTACTCGCCCATGTAATAATCTTCAAGGATGAATAATTTGAGTAATTTGGAACAGTTGCAGTATATATATACATACATACACCTAAATTCAACACAGCCCAGAAAGATGTGATTGAGTTGTTTCAGGAGAGATGAGAGTATTTATTTTTGTAACCTCAGAGCAACAGCAACAGTTGTAAAGGGCCTCGCTCATCCTTCTCTCTAGACAAAGGAAGGACGATTTCATTTCAGACATAAACAGGCTGTGAGTAGGGGACTCAGGGAGGAAAATACAGAAACAAGGCTAAATATATCCACATGTGGAACGGCAGTTCCGATCTAGTAAAACAGCATAGCAGAACTCATTTGCTGTTTATCATACAATCCTCAAAGGCATTTTGTAAAATCTCATTTGGGTTTCGCAGCTGCCTGTTAAAGGATTTGTTTACTCCATCTAGCCAGTAAGTTCTACCACAGATGTGAGAAATTTTCTTTTTATTATTAGGCAAGCTACAACTCTCATTCATCATGACTGCTTTGACTATTTCAGCCAAGCAGAGTTTCTTGCTTAAATGTCTCATAACTCCTACCTTCTTATCAGATGAACATCTGAAACACCGAATGACTGCCCCGTAAGAAAATCCTCCCTCTGCTTGTACAGTCCAGACATATCCAGAAGCTGCATATCTGAGCTACACTCCTTTGTATTACCTGTGTCATGTGACTCAGTTATTCCCAATACTGCTACAGGTTCAGCACAGGTGCATTTCTTCTGACATAACAAGCAAAGGCAGTGGCAATACCAGAACAGTGACCAGATGTGTATAACTAATCAAATGACCTCCACTGTCCATGTTAAAGTACACTGTAGGAGCCTGGTCACATTTGTTCTTTGATGGTTCAACTCCTCCTTTAAACAGAATCTTATGTTACTGCCATACTTAGTGTATTTATTGTAATGCTGGGGTTATATGAGGGTAAGTGACAGCAAACATGAAAATCTTTGTGACATTTACTACCATGACTGGCATGTCACTACCAACTTGGTTTAAGAAGACACATCTCAACCTCTTACGGCAAGGAATCTGGACAAAGCCTGGTATAATGGGGGGGGGGGGGCAAAGGCCCAGAAAATAAGGACAGATTTTAAATGTTGCTCTTATAAACTTAAAAAGTTGCTAGAATAACAGTATCTGTCTCAGCATACATTTTTCTGAAGGATATGAAACTGAAATGTATATCATTACTTACTGATTTCAGTCCTCAGATCCCCAGAGATTTTGGCAGGAAAACAGAGATTTTATGAGAAATGTAGCAAACATATGAGGCAAAAATCTGGACATTCTGCAAAAATCTGGACATTTGAGAGGCATGTATAAGAAAAATGTTACCTTTCTGCAGGTGACACTAAGGCATGCAAAATGGTAGGTGGAATGGAGGTAGAAATGATGACTTCAGAATGAACTGGCCATTGCTTAAAATCAACCAAAGTTAAGTATATGAGGAGAAGGTGCCCAGAGAAAAAATACAGACTATACAGTTGGATTGGGGTACCTAACAGAAGCTAAAGAAATAAGTGACAACAATTAAACATGAAAAGCAGGATGAAAGTCCAGCATTGCTGTACCATGGGAGAAAGATCACAATTAACCAAAAGAGGTCACTAGGTCACAGTCCCACCAAACTGCTCTAACCCCATCAGGAGGGGCAGCTCTGTCATTGACGCTACAGTGTCCACCATTCTAAAGACTGCCACTTTAAAACACTAATGAAATAAAGAAGGCGCAAGGAAGGTACATGAAAATTTAAGAAACTGTATCACAAGTCTTTTAAGCAAAAAACAAACAACCGTAACATATGCATATAAGCATAAAATGAGATTGGTGACATGCTAGCAATCTTAGGGGCATCAGCAGGGCTCATAATTTAATATTATGATATGAAACTAAAGGGACTGCACAACTTAGCTAGCTGGAGGCTAAATTCTTATGTAATGGTAGTAGAGACATGAACTAGCCAGGCTTAGCAAACTTTGGCCCACAAGCTAGCAATCTTCATAATTGCATAAAGCATATACAAAAGAATTATAAAATAAGCATGGGAAGAATCCAGTGAAGCCGATAAATACAGAGAGACATTGAGTCGCTTGACAGTCAGGTTAAGTCAACTTGTGCAGTACCAGATATATGCTGCACATGCAAGCTTCATGGGAAAAAAAATTGTGGCTCCTATCAAGAACAGAAATTAGAGAAAAAGTGCCTTCATACATGCATTTCATACTGCCTGCAACTCTTAGCCTGGTGACAAAGAACTTTAAATGCTTAAAGTTGAGTTTTTATCCAACTTGGGAATTCTCATCAACTTTCTTCGTTTCTGTCTTACCTTTGGGTCCATTTTCAGACTTTGCTGTTTTCAAACTTGTCTCATCTTTGTTACTTCCATGGTTATAACATAATCAAGCAGTCACACTAATGTGCTTACATTAACTATTGATGTTACCAAAATAACAACACGCCTAGTTATTATACAACACCGTATGCCACAAAAAATCGATGTCACAAAACACTGCATTGCAAACTAATTCAATAGCAACTGAACAGCAACCTTCAGTGCATTTTGTGATGTGCCACAACACAACTGTTTTGTCTTGATCTCTTGTATCCTATTCATAAGTTCATAGGTGTGTACTAGGCTAATGGCCCTGGAGCCTTTACAAGCCTAGCCCATACAAGTGCCCTGGCATTGTGCCACCCGACGTTAGTTCCCAGTGCCTCTATCAAGTAGAGCCACTGGACTGATCCCTGGGGTGAACTTTCTATTTCCCATCCACTCATCGAGATTTCTCTTGAAGGGGGCCAGTGAGGTGCTCTGATTGACATATATGGGAAGTCTACTCTAGAGCATGGGCAGTCTCTGGGTTATGAACCTATCTCTCCAGCATGTTCTGTTGATTGTGATAATGAGGTTGAGGTCCCTGGAGCGTGTGGTGCGGTGGGATTGGGATTACTTTAGATGTAGCATTTCTAACAAAGCTGAGTCAGACATGACTTTGTAAATAAAGCAGAGATCGACTCTTAGTAGATTATATGAGACAGAGAATAGTTAAGAGTTTTTTGAGTCTGTACGTGTAAGACGTGTTTAAGGCCTTGGATCCTCTTCGTGAGGTACTTGTGTGGCCTCTCCAGCTGTTGCAGGTGTCTAGTGAGGTACATCCCAAATGGGGCATTATACTCTGATTGGTCTAATGAGGGAAGCATTTTTTGGCATTAAGCTTAAGGCCATGGTTTCTACACCAGTCATTGGTTTCAGTGAGGCCTTTCTGTAGGATGTCTGTATCACTTGGGGAGTTAATAATGGCTCCCGGCTTGCAGTAATCTGTGAACTTGGTCAGCCAGAGTCCCTCTGTGTTGGCCTGGACTTCTGAGAAGTAGATGCCAAACAGAAGAGGACTCAGGACTGATCCCTTTGGGACTCCACTCATGACTGGTCAGCAGTCTGACTTGGAGTCCACCACTTTCACACTGTGGGTTCTATCTGTGAGTCAGTTTGTAACCCACCTAATGATATAGGGGTTGATGCCTAGTTTGATGAGTTTATCAATAATTCCTGAGTGAGGAATGGTATCAAAGGCCTTGGCCAGATCGAGGTAGGCTGTATGAACTGTCTTACCTTCATCCACAGCTCTGGTGACTGACTCAAAGAAGTCAACCAGGTTGAGCAGGCATGATCAACCTTTCACCAAACCAAATTGCATGGGATCTAGAGTTTGGAGATTCCCTATATCCTTGTTAATTAGGTTCATGATGATGCACTCCATAGCCTTACATATCAGACTCGTCATGCTAATGGGGCAATAATTTCCAGTGTCTGTAGTCACTCCTCCTTTATGGAGAGGGATAACTGCAGCAGTGCGCTATTCAGTAGGGACAAAGCCTGAGGTGAGGCTGTGATTGAACAGGGTACACAGGTGAGGTGCCAGTTCACTTTGTAATTCATGTAGAACACAGCCAGGGATATTGTCAGGTCCCATGGAAGCTGCATTCTTGGACTTGGACAATTCAGCTTTAACCTGTGCTGCAGTAATGCTGGGTGCTTGGCATTCTTCTGGTATTGATATTGGTCCTTTAGGGGGAGAGAGGGGTAAAGTTGGCACTGAATCTGTCAGCCAGTATGTTAGCAATATCTGTTGGCTCAGTATAGGAGGTACCATTGTGCAGTAATTCAGAGCAAATCTGGGTATTGCTGTGGAGATTTCTGATATAACTATAGAAGGCTTTGCAGTTGTTTTTAGTGTCTGCCACAATTCTGCCTTTATAGCTGGATTTGGAGGTTTTGATGAGGGATCTTAACTTTTTGTTGAGGCTAGTAAGGGAATTTTTCCAGTCTTGGGGCTTCACCTTTTTCTGCGACAGTTTCTTCATTCTGTTGTAGAGTTTATTGATGGCAGGGGACCACCAGATTAGCTTCCTTTTTTTGTCTTGGTTCTGTTGGGTATGGCTAGTTCTATGCATTTATGTATGTGTTCGTACAATGCATTGGTGTATGATTCGGCAGTCATGCATCTATTTTCCATTGACATTGGTGCCGTGAAGTTAACCACTTCTGTTTTTAGGAGTCCAAAGTCAGCTTTGGAGAAGTTTTTCATGGTGGATACCTTTGCAAGGGGTGTAGGTGAGATGTGGAATTCCATAGTGATTAGTTTGTGGTTGGATCTAACCAGGGAGGAATTGACTATTGGTGTAGAGCAACGGTTGCCCATGCTAGTAATAACCAGGTCAAGGATGTTGTTCCTGTAGTGGAGGTAAGAATGAGCTGGTCCAGGGCATTGGAATTGATGAATTCTAGGAAGCACTGGGGTAGTGCATTGGTGCATGAGTAGTTTTCCCAGTTGATGGAGGGGTAGTTGAAGTCACCTAGTATGAGAGTGTTGGGTTGGTCTTAATAGTTTACAGGGTCCTTAGGAATGTGGAGTGAGAGTCTTGGGACATGGTTGGGGACCTATAGCAGGCTATGATCTGAATCGCTGTCTTACCCAATGTTTGTTGTACCTGGAGTATCTCAGATGCTGGGCTACTAGTCTGGAGATGTGCATATCCTTTATGAATATGGAGACACCACTGCCTTTAGAGCTTCGGTCCATGTTTTGGGGCCGAAAGGTGCAGAATGAGTTATAGCTTGGTAGCACAGGGGTGCTTTCTGCTGCTTTAAACCAGATCTCCATTACAGCACAAATGTCGATGTTCTCCATTTTGAGGAGTGCTTTGAGCGACTGCATCTTCAGATTTAGACTTCTAGCATTGAGCAGCATGACCCTCAGATTGCATTTATTTATAGCTGTTATGGTGTTAATTTGGTCTTTGGAACACTGCCTAAAAAGGCAATTCTTACTGACTACCCTGACAGAGAAAATTACTTAAAATTATTATATCTCACTTTGGTGATTTAAATAATTTGCAACACATATGTTACAGTTGAACCCCCCTACACACACACACAAACACACAATAATGTGATTCCAGATGAAATATTGTTGTTTGTCTTTTCGGCTTTTCCCGGTTAGGGGTCGCCACAGCGGAACTCCAGTTCGCTAATGATTGGCAGTAGATTTTTTATGGTGCCGAGTTGCCAGCCCAACACCCAACCTTCAGCGAAGGCACGCCCATTCACGCATGTCTTTCGGAGGCCACTCGACCATGGGGAGGACATGCAGACTCCACACAGAAGGCACTTCAGCTGAGAATCAAACAGGAGAACCTCTTGCTGTGAGGCAACAACGCTACTGCTGTACCACCGCTTTTCTTAAATTAATACAACCATTGATCTATTAATTGTCAAATAGGAGGCAAGGTTTTTGAAGCAGGCTTCAGGAAATAGATCAGTAGTAAGCTGGTGAATGAGCCAACATACGGACTAAACAACAAGATGACTATAGGTCTTCCTCTGCGAGCATAAACCATGGCCACTATATATTTCTTCTTCTTTCGGCTTTTCCTGGTTAGGGGTCACCGCACCGGATCACCTGTTCGCTCATGATTGGCAGTGGAGCTTTTTACAGTGTCAAGTTGCCAGCCCAACGCCCAACCTTCGGGAGAAGGCACACACATGCACACACTCACACCTAGGGCCAATTTAGAATGTCCAATTCATGTACAGCATGTCTTTGGGATGTGGGAAGAAACCGGAGCACCTGGAGGAAACCCATGCGTCCACAGGGAGGACATGCAGACTCCGCACGGAAGGCACCCCCAGCCAAGGATCAAACCAGAGAACCTCTTGCTGTGAGGTGAAAAAGTTAAGCGCTGCACCACTGCGGCTGCCCTATGGCCATTATATATTTCTATGAAATGTAATTCATTACTGTGTCTCTTCTTAGTCCATCTAAAGGGGCCTTGCAAACCAAGTGCTTTCTTTAAAGATAGTTAAACTGTGTGAAAGAAATGACAGTACTGAAATGCTGTTATTATCTCCTTTATTAAATGTAAAGCACTGTCAGGGAAATAAATATGACTATACATTAAAGTTTTACCTTGTTAAGGTGCAAATGCTTGTTTGGGGTTACTTTTCATCAGTGTTGTCTTAATATTAACTCCCTCCCTTCACAACTGTTGCCATCAAGTCTTCCTAAATACATGTGTTTTTGATGGGCTTTCTGTGCTGTTTGGCTTTCTGTAGATATGTAACTAAGCACAAGTTCACTCCTTTGAATTCTTAACAGTGGCCCTGCAGTTAGTGTTGTTGCAGCATAGTCCTTTTAGGCCAGTTTGGTTCTTTGCTGGAATGTGTTTTTTGAACAGCCTTCTTGTACTCACTGTATCTGCATGGATTTTTTGTGTGTGTGTGTGTGTGTGTGTGTGTGTGTGTGTGTGTGTGTGTGTGTGTGTGTGTGTGTGTGTGTATGTGTGTATGTTTGAGTGGGTCCAATCAAGCCTTGAACCCTAGGAATTCTGAAATGGGCCTCATCTCCCCTGCGTCTTTGAGCTGGATTAAGCATGTAATCAGAGAAAGAATGAACAAATGAATAAAAAATAAGTGTAATGTTCATAGCTGATCATCCAGGAGCATAATCTGAGGTGGCCTATGATCACTGTTTGACTAAGTGGCTTGCTCAGAGTTATGATACAATTAAAGACATTCAGTCCAGGATGAAGTTTGTTAAAGCAGCTCAGAGCCTTAACTCTCACTCTGATATGTCATTGAGTCCTCCTAGTACCACTGATCCTTCAGGGCATTAAGCCTGTTTTAGCTTGAATAGGGACATAACACCCAAGTATTCCAGAAGTCTGTTATTAAAACTGCGATTAAATATTTCTGATGTCACTTCCTGCATGTTGTTTTTTGCATGACAGTGACTACGAAGTTGCATTTAACAAGGAATAATTTTACAGCATTCACTGGTGACAGCATCACAAAAAATAATTTCACTTTAGTCTAATATTAGGCAAATCACCTTCTAAGCAAAAGGGATGAATGATGAACTGATTATGAAATAATTATTATGATATATACATATATGCATGTATGTGTGTATGTATAATTATTTAGGAAATTGTGTCTATTTATTTAATGAGGTCATTATATTGCTGTTATAAAAGGATGATTAGCTGATCAGTGGTGTTAGAAACCAAAAAGCCTGCTTTGCTGAAAAGCTAGTTCTGTCTACTGTTAAAATAAAGTGAAGTTATACCTTTTTTGGTGCCGAATATGTTTTTCTTTTTTCTTGTCCAGGAAGATGCAAGTGTTAAAGATTCAGTAAGGGCATATGTAGCAAAAAAGTACACGACAGTAGTAAATACAGCACTTAAAGCTCATTGCTGAGGTGCTACCTTTTAAGATTTTTTTTAATTAAGAACTGTGTTACTGCCTCTTCAAAAACTATTTGCTTGTTTGAAGCCCAGCCTCTTATATGTAGTACAGAAATAAATAACCTGCAACAATTTCATGAAGTGGTAGAACAGAAATGCAAGGGAAAAAGTTTATACAAGGACTTGATCTTATTAGAAGTCAAATGATATTTATATTCAGCACAACAGTACGAATGAGGTTGCAAGGAGCATTTACAATCTTAATACAAAAACGCAACCAAAAATACTGCATAAAAGTAATAGCCCATGGTTGTGTAACTTTTACTGATGGGAAAGATAAATCCTCAAAAATATTTTACAAATGGACCCTTGTAGGTGTTTGCAGATGTCTGTTGGTTTACACCCCCGGCGCAAACACACGTGCTCCATAAGTTTTACCATAGTTTAGCAGGTGCTGACTAGAGATACACTACAGGCAAATACTAAGTGAGTCACACTGCTGTGAATATTAGTAAAGCGGTGGTGCAGCGGTAGCATTGTTGCCTCCCAGCAAGAGGTTCTCCCGTTCAATTCTCAGCTGGAGTGCGAGGAGTGCCTGCTGTGTGGAGTCTGCATGTCCTCCCCGCGGTTGGGTGGGCGTTCGAAAGACATGCGCAAATGGGAGTGCCTTCGTTGAAGGTTGAACATCGAGCTGGCACCTCAGCGTGCGTGAAAATCTACTGCCAATCATTAGCAGACCAGAGTTCTGCTGTGGCGACCCCTAACCGGGAAAAGCCAAACGACAAATAACAACTGTTATATGAAACATGGTGCATATAAAACATGTATAATAAACTGGCTATTTAGCAAAAAAAAAAACCTGCACATTTTATTTACTTATTTTTGCTCTCTCTGTTTTGCACTAATTTCTGAAATTTCAGTAAAGCTGACAGCCTTAACAGAACTTTATAGAAATCAATAGCACTGTTTCACAACTATATACTTTGATTTTAAAATGTTACTCAGGGCAACATATTAAAATAGTGAGAGCTGCTCATAGGTTCTAATGGCTTCATAGGGTCGAGGAGGCAAACGCGTTTGTGTGGGGGACCACAGTTGCAGTGTGCTCCCTGACCCTGTATCCAGAGAGGTAGTAAGACTAAACAGCTGTCCTAGCAGCTGCTGTTTTAATTCTTCCTGAGTCGTGGAGCAGCACACAGGACACCATCAGGTCCCATGGATGCATGCATGGATGCTTTTTTTTGCTTGGTGATTTCACTGGACTTGGTGGAGATGTGGGGGGGGCTGCAATCTGGCATATAGATCTCTCCTTTTTGGGGGGGGGGAGAAGTTTCCAAGCCGGGGCGGGCTCTTAACCACACTAGTGTTTAGTGTTTAAGTGTGAAGAGAAGTTCTTTAGTGTGGTCTTTTGTTTGGGTGGGGTGGGGTGTGGATGAGGACCTGAGATTAGTTAGTTTCTGATCTGATCTCACCAGTGAGGCTTCCCTTGTCGTGACATTTTCAGTCCATGTTCGTGATGATGAGATCAAGATCTCTTTTGTTTTCTGTGGGGATGGATGGTGACTGTTTTTGAGTTTATGAATTTTTGAATTTTTGGAACTTTGGGCTGGCTAGGTGTTGTGTTTAGTGTTCCCAGTCTATCTATATAGTAATTAAGTAAAGATGGTGTTATGGTGGTTGGTTTATCATTTATCTGTTAGTGTTTTCAGAAGGCCATGTGAGGGTTCCTGAGTTTGTGAGGTGGCCTGTAACATGCTACAATTTGCAGAGCAGTCTTGCCTATGGTTAATTGCACCTGGATGGTCTCCTCGATGCACGTATGCTGCCACCAGTCTTGAGGTGTGGGTGTGATGATGAATATATGGACCCCCCGAACGCATGATAAGAGGTAAAACCTGGACATGAAGTTGTTTGTATGGAACAGAAAACATATTATATGTGATTATATTCAATAAATACTTTTCTAAATTACATTAATTTACACTGGGAGAAACAAATGGCATACTTTCAGAAACTGAAGCTCTAGAGAAGTTGATTATGAAGCATAAAAAAAGAAGAAACAGTGATGTTGAAAGGAACCTATAGTTTTAAATAGATTTAAACATATTTTAGCAGATGTTAAACCTAAACTTTACAGACCTCGAAAGTATCATGTTCATACTGAAGCATTAAGTGGTTAACTTGTTCCAGAAAAAGCTAGAATGTTGGAGAAAGCACCAATGTGTGTTTATACTTTTCAACTGTCCAGATTTTCATAAAATGTGCAGATTTTTTAATCTGTTCCTCAAAAAATGTGTGTTTTTGTGGCAAATCACTGAGGATCAAAGTCACTAAATAATAACATGCATTTGAGATTCAGACTTTATAAAATGCATGCTAATACAAATCCTTTTCTTCTAGCAACTTTGTAAGTTAATAAGAGCAGTATTTAAAATCTGTCCCTATTCTGTGTCTTGACACCCCCCCCCCATTATTGTAGGCTTTATCTAGATTTCTTGCACTAAGAGGTTGAGGGGCATGTATGTGTTGAGCAAACAATCCTCTAGACTACCAGAGAGTTATACCGTGATAATACGAATCCCAAATACAGCTACAACATACATATGAAAATAAAGTTCCACATGCTACTAGATGTTAAAAACATTTTTTTTTTGCAAGAAGACTAGCTTCCTCATGCAGCCATACTCCCCCTTATTAACTCATACCCAACATTGTGCTATACTTGTACTGCATATTTCTACTTTCTTTTGCTTCTGAGATAGAATGATCTGAGAATAATGAAAAACTAGCAAGGAGCACTCAGTTACATAGTTAATTATGCAGTCCATTCTCTTAAACTGCTCAAGAAGTAAATAAAAAAATCCTTATTAAATATGTTATGTTTACATCATACTACAAACATTACATAAATGAATGTGTCACAAGAATAAACAGAGCAAAACAATCATCACTTACAGAAATATGAACACTTCAATAAAAATATTCCCATGATCAAGCAACTCAACATCCTGAAAAGGTATGTGCTCAAATTCAAATGATTAAAAACACAAAAGTAAAGCAAAGTGTTTTTGCAAGGAGGGGCAAGCCTTCCTGCACACCGCATGTGTTATGATTCATTCTTCCACATCAAATACTTAAAAATACTTTTACTGTGGTCACACAACCATAAAAAAAGAAAAAAAATAAACACCTTAAAATGACACCAGAGTAGCTACACACTTTAATTTTGTGGTCCCACTATGAATATAAGAAGCATTCTTAGGAAAAAATAAAACAGGAAATCATACCTGGGGAACTCTAGCACCTGAGCAAGTAGCTAGCAAACACTTGTAACCAATTTATTAAAAAAAAACAGATAAGTTGAAGCACTATATCCTGATAGCTTTTTTAGAGCCCTAATAAAACAAAATCTGAAAAGTGAAAATCTATGTAGGAATATTCTACAACATGCATAACTGATGGGAGAATTGTATAGCATTACGTAAGTGTAATGGATAATTACAAATCAAGCCACAATACCTGGGTGTATATTACATTATCAAATTGTTAAAAGTTCGAACGTTATATGGTCGACACCATATGATCGAACTTTTAAAAGTTTGAACGTTTCAACGGAGATCTCTGTATAATGCGGAATGGGAAGATTTCCCTTTCCTGCACTGTAGTGCGATCTCGGAGTTGATATATTTAAAGAGCGGGGTGTGTGGGGGGGTGCAGGGGGCTTGCCCCCCCCCCTGCTTAAAATGGTCAGGTATGTTTTTTCTGCTATTTTTTTTTTTTAGCTTTTTGAACTTTTAAAAGTTCAATCATATGGCTTCGGCCATATGACGTTCGAACTTTTAACAATTCGATAACATAATATACACCCACAATACCTATGTTAGTCCTAGGAAATCCCTAATGGATTCATAACTGTTATAAGTGCATTGCTACGTCCGGGAAGGATGGCCTGAAATAACTCTGCCAAATTTTATGCAATGTTGTATTCCATAAGACTGACTTTACTTAACTCAGATGCTTGTGCATTATGGGGTTCTAGAGTCATGAACCCTCAACAAGACCATTAAGTGATACTGAAAACAATGCAACAAGCTCATCCAGAAATGTCCAGAATTAAAGATTTGGTTAGATGGCATGTATGGTGCTATATACTCAACAACATGCAAAGTGTGTGTAAGAATGAGATGATCAATACGTGGCTACTAGACAGTGGAGTTATAAGGAATCACATGATCAGCATTATTGTACCACAGAAGTAATGTCCACCACTACCAATATCTTGGCAGCAGCCAACCAAGCATAACACATATATAGCTGTATGCCAGACATTTAAAAGAAGAAAGACAGATTACCACAAATGTTTCTGGTAATAGTTGGATATATAGTTTCACACTCCAAGAGGGATAAAAGACCAGGTCTTTAACCACTGAGAGATAAAATATCAAAAAGCAACCCTACTTTTGAGCAACAAGAACCTTAACAAAGCAACATCACAGACTGCCAGTTTGCAAACATAATCCTGGTACTGCAGCATCTAAGACTGACAATGAGCAATCAAAACTCACCTATAGCATCAGTTTCTCGCACTGACAGTGAGCAATCCAAAACATGGTGCAGTAGGATCTCAGATTGTCAATGAGAAACTATAACTCTGGTACAGCAACATCTTAGACTGCCAGTGAGAAACCATAACTCTGGTACAGCAGGATCTCAGACTGCCAATGAGAAACCATAACTCTGGTGCAGCAGGATCTCAGACTGCCAATGAGAAACCGCAACTCTGGTGCAGCAGGATCTCAAACTGCCAGTGAGAAACCACAGATCTGGTACATCAGCATCTTAGACTGCCAATGAGAAGCCATAACTCTGGTACAGCAGGATCTCAGACTGCCAGTGAGAAACCACAACTTTGGTACAGCAGAAAATGAGAAACTACATCTCTGGTACAGCAGCATCTCATACTGCCAATGAGAAACCACAACTCTTTTACAGCACCATCTTAGACTGCCAATGAGAATCCATAACTCTGGTACAGCAGGATCTCAGACTGCCAATGAGAAACCACAACTCTTTTACAGCACCATCTTAGACTGCCAATGAGAATCCATAACTCTGGTACAGCAGCATTTAAGATGGCCAGTGAGCAATCAAAAACATGGTACAGAAGACTTAAACTACATCTAAAAGATTTACTCAGGTCTCTGTTCCAAGTCTGACAGTGCACAAAAATGAAATTTTGAGTGCCTCAATAACTTTTTACACAAGCTGAATTTATGACAGCGGGAAATATTTTCTTAATTATCAAAAGACACGTGTCATTAAAACAAGTATCAAAAACCACTATGAACAGTAAGGAAACACTGCAAAGCAATAAAAGTAATGTCCATCTTTCTGTTTTCTATTTTTATTTCTTCCAAGTTAAAAAGTAAACAAGAGATCAAATATAGCCTATGCTCTTAGCAATACATATGCAGATGTATATGTGCATACCAGTTTGGGGGTACGAGTAAGCAGATGAGATGTGCATTCCTCTCTGGTTCCAAGTGTCTATAAATGCTTTGCATAGTGCAGTATATAATTCTGGACATGTATATAACACATATCATGGAGTCTCATAAATTAAAATAAAAAATGCTGTTTATGTTGCTAAAAAGTACAAGAAATAGGCATTCTATCTGTCAGTCAATGGATGTCACTTTATTTTTAAATATTAAAATTCAGACTTATTTTTGCCATTATTTATACATATGAATTATGTTTAACTTCCTTAAAGAATGGTAGTTTGAATTGATCAGTTTACATAATGCAAAAGAATATTAATTTTTATGTATTTTTATAACTGCTCCAGTATGACAATAAGAATAAATGTTCAAAGAGTTAAGTGAAAGCTTGGGAAACTTGTGACCCTCCATTAGTGACCATGAATCATACACAGTGTTGCTGATCTCCCTCTGCAAAGGCAACATAATTCTAATTAAAGCATTTTTCATCTTCCATGTGTCACACATTAAGTGAGATACATGACAAGAAGTGACCACCAACATTTATTACAATTAAAGGCATGTCAGTTTTTTCAAATACAAATCTCAGGAGCCTAATGAATACAGAGCTATTAACTTTATTTATAAAGGATAAATGATTTCTATGACATTTGGACTATTGACTTACTATATAATGCAAAAATAATTGTGGGTTATCAATCGACCACTCAAATGACAATTTTTGCACATTTTCCAGCTCAAAAAGCTTCCTTGAAATGCTGTTTTATTAATGACTGTTACATTTTTGATTTTTTTTTTGTATTGAGGAAAAGCTGTATGTTTTGGTATGTTAAAGTGCAGGAAACATACTAATATTTTAAGTCCATACAGTCAAATATGAACCTTAAGTAATGATCCTATGCCTCATTTGCATTTCTGCATTTAGTAACCCACACTGAAATTTTTTTTAAGCTAGACAGCAGTGCTTGTACTGCAAAATTCTTTCCATTAGTGTAGCTTTGTCAGGGCCTTAGCGTATCGTCTCTTAGCAAACCTATGCTCCACCGAATTGCTGTGCTAGTATCTGAGTACGTTGCCACACTGGTTGCATTTCTTTATCACCAATACTCTTAAATATACATGGTGTAAGATTATGGAGTATGAGAACGCTTGGATAGATTGAAATTAGAACCTGCATGAGTCACTTTTATGGAAGAAACAAGAAAGGAGTGAAATAATATAAAAGGATATGTCACTAGCAGCAAAGAAAGAAAGAAAACAGATATAGGAACAAAGAAAGAAAGTATGCATAGAGGCCAAATGCATGCACAATACATAGCAACATAAGATGGTTATAGGATGTTTTATTTGACAACAGGGTAAATAAAATGAAGCATTTCAGAATACTCAAGTTATGATCTGGCCACAAGTGAAACAGTAAATATAATAACTATAGACATTTTATTGTAGCCAAACTACATGTTTTTTTTCTCTAACATGACATAGCTCGAGAAACATTAATAAATATATGGAGTTCAGACCTCTGATTCACTGCTGTTTTACTTACTACAATAATTCATGCACTTGAATATGACGTATATAATTATAATTCCTGCATGTACATGCATACATAACCCTTTCAACAATTAAACCTGAGGGAGAGGAATAATATAAACACTAGAAGAAAGATATTGCATTATATTATATTATATTATATTACATTATATTATATTACATTATATTATATTATATTATATTATATTATATTATATTATATTATATTATATTATACATGTTTATTTTTCAAAGAGAACTGGCTATCTCACTTGGATTTGCACCACTGCCTTTCATAGCAACATTCTCAAAGTCCAGCATAATCAATTTTTTTTTTATTTTGGTTTCAGGAAGAACACCCAAAGATGCTCATTGGTATCAAATTCTGATAATAATATCTAGGTATTTATTTCAATATAACTTGTATGTTTTCTTTAACTTAATAAATTCTTCCTTCCTTGAAGTTTAGCATTGAAAACAATTTTTTGTCATTCAGAAACACCTTGCACCTCGAGCAGTTGTCCCCTTCACCTTGTCCTAACTATACTACAGTTCTTGCCATAAATGAAGAAGGGGCATAGACTGACCATGAAATTTATTACCGTTATACTATGGCTAAGCACTTTTTGTTTTCCTTTTTGTTAACTTGGGTATATCTTTTGAGGCATGTTTAGTACAGAATGTCACATCAGTAGCACTCTTATTGTTCACTAGCTGTGTTTACCCCTGGACATCCATCCATGTTGCCAGCCATCCAGCCATCTACGTATCTACTCAGTTATTCATTTTGTCCCAGTGAGGGTCATGTTTCTAGTAAGCTGAGAGGGGTGGACCCCACTTTCTGATCTCCAGTAACAGTACTTGTCTCATTCTGGGAGCCCGAATGGAGAGACGAAAAGTCAGCAAGCTAAGGAGAGGAGGAGTAGTGCTGAAACTGAATTCATCCTAAGTCTCGGTGAGTACCTTCGTGAGGTGGACCCTTTTTTCACAAAATCTCAACAAGGTGATACTGATATATAGACTGTATTTATATAGCATATATCATAGACAGATTTATATAGCATATATCATAGACAGAAGTAGATCAAAAATTAAAAGAGATAGCTGGGTGCACAATACCCAGGATAAAAATGTGCCCAACCCTGGTAGGTGCACTGGTGCCAAGACTAGAAAAAAATGACAGTGTAAAATCCTCAAAATACGGAAACTTTCCTACAATGGGGCCAGGCCTGGCCCAGGGGGAGGATGGTCACCCTGTTGTAGAAGGAAGTAGTAGTCCACAAAAATCTCAAAAACTGATAGGCCAAATAAGAGCCATAAAGATGATAGAGTGGACTATTGAGGATAAGAAAGAAATTATGTATTGTTACTATTATGCAAAAAGCCCAGAATTTCTAGACACAAGATATATAAAATTATTAAGAGAGAAATTAGAGGAAAGAAAAATACTTCCGCAAGAAAAACTGTCAGAAGCTTCAAATGAAAATTTGCATTCATTAATGCAATAGATTTGTGAAAAACAGTATATAGATCAAGAAACTTTGATCTGTTTGGAAAAAAAGCATCTGAGGAAGTGCGAAAATATAAACAACAAAACCTAGAGATATTTGAGCAATATAAAAAAGAAATACAGACATGGGAAAGAAAGAGAGATTTGATACGGTGCAACATTTATGCAAATGAGAAAGCCAAATAAACCAATATAAAGAAGGCAGCCCCAAAGATATTCAAAGAGAAGTATAGGCAAAAGCATCAAGATATGGAAAATTGTACAATAAAAAAATAATATCACAAAGATAGAATGTAGAAAAAAAGATTACTAAAGTAGAAGTTAAAAAAATAGAAGTTGAAGTTATGGAGTGCCTGTGAAGTGAAGGCTTTGGTGTAGAAGATCTAATACAGGTTACATCACAGCATGATGGAACGAGTCCCCAAAGTAAGGAAAACAGGAAGATCGGGAAACACCTGAAGAGGAAATATGGACATGGGAAAGAAAAAAATATTTAATATGGTGTAACATTTATGCAAAGGAGAAAGCAAATCTAACCAATACAAAAAGAGCAGCACCAAAGACATTTGAAAAGAAATACAGGCAAATGAATCTGGACATGGAAAACTTTACAATACAAAAAAATAAGAAGACAAAGAGGAAAAGCAGGAAAGGATATTAGTAATGGAAAAGTTAAAGAAATAGACATTGAGGTTATGGAGTACC
This sequence comes from Protopterus annectens, assembly GCF_019279795.1. Classification (NCBI taxonomy): domain Eukaryota; kingdom Metazoa; phylum Chordata; order Ceratodontiformes; family Protopteridae; genus Protopterus; species Protopterus annectens. Next base: position 1,264,338,349 of record NC_056745.1, read on the forward strand.
TGCAAAGTGAAGGATTCAGTGTAGAAAACTGAATGCAGGAAGCACCACAACAGGCTAGAGCAATGGATATCCAAATTAAGGGGAAATCAGTGGAACAGGAAGCAATTGGTCAGGTGCCATATCAAGATATTTTGGAGCCTTCCAAATCAGTATAAACATTAACTTGAAGCTAGACCACAAGGAAAGGAAGAGGAAACTGTGGAGACTCTGATGCAGTCAGTGTTGAGGAGTGATAGGGCAGTGAGTTCTCATATGACAGAGCAGCAGATGGCACAGGATGCAATTGAAGAGAAGGTACCACAGGAAAATACTATAGAACTTTCTATAGAATGCCTGCAGGAAACGGAAAACAAGGGATGTGTCCTCAGTTTGGAAGAATATGAGCTAAGAGAAGAGTTGCTTGATTTAACGGACATGGACAAATGTATTGAGGTCAATGAGAGAAATAGACTGCAGAAGGTCAATAAAACCAAAAAAGTCAGAAGTCTGATAAAACAAAGGAATCCAGTAATTAGAACTGTCCATAGAAACAGAAGTAAACAGGATACATTACTGTGCTGTTAAATTAATAACTGATAAAGTTCTACCACAAGAATACAGTGTAGTGAGGGGAATGAAGGGGAGGAATTGAATACCATCATGGAAGTATCGAATAGAGAACAATATAAAGCAATTAAGACAAGAAGTGTCACCCTTAGAAGACTATAGAAGAGGGAATAGATCAACAAAAAATACTAAGAAAAATAGATGTTATTAAAACAATGCATAGTATTAGAACAGACCAGGATCTATCATGCACTATCACAAATAACAAACTAAAAATTTCATCACAAGTGGAAAAACTTAGAAGATACACAGATAAATATAAAGGAAAAGTACAAGATAAGCAATTTTTGATTACCCAAAAAAAGTTTTATAGATAATTGGGAAATAAGGTAAAAGGAATTGAAAGACCATCAAAAAAAGAGGAAGTAAATGCATTTTGGAAAAGTATCTATGAAGATCCTGTGGAACATAACAAAGATGCTAAATGTATAAAAGAAGTAAAAGAAAGAATAAGAAGTTTAAAGGTACAGGATACGAAATGGAATGAAGTAACAGCCAGAGATATTGAAACAAAGTTAAAAAAGCCTCTAACTGGAAAACACCAGGCCCAGATGCAGTGCCTAACTTTTGGTTAAAAGTATTAACATCTTTGCACAAGGATTTAGTCATGAGTAAGAACTATTTATATACGTACCCTGAACAGACACCAACCTGGCTAACAACAGACAAAACAATGCTCCTTCTTAAGAGTGAACCTGCAAGCTACCCTAAAAATTATAGACCAATAACTTGCCTTCCAACAACGTATAAACTGTAAATGTGAATTGATGCCAACAGAGTTTGTAGTCATTTAGAAGAAAACTCAGTTATGGCAGTAGAACAAAGGGGTAATAAAAAAAAGTCATATGGAACAAAGGATCATTTGTTGTTAAAGCCATATTGGAGAAGTGTAAAAAGGTGTGGAAAAATACTGAAGTTCAACATATTTTGTATTCTGTATATAAAGGGTTAAGCAGAAAAATGTTCACTGCGTGCAAACTGAAATGTTCTGGAATGTGTTGATAACTGAGGAATGCAGAAGTTAATCTTAAACTGCTGATAAGAAAGTTAATGGTGCAAGAATAACTGTGGTACTGGCTGGTAAAAACAAGTAATCAAACTATCACTTCTAATGAATGTTCTGTGTGCTACGTGTATGTACGTGCAGGAGGGTCTATATAAGCAGAACTCAAAGTACAAGTAGCCAGACTGCTGGCATACTACTATCATGTAGCAGGTCTCCATGCATGTAAAATAAAGCTGTTTTACTTGCTTACAAGAACTTGGTGTGATTCTTCCAGAATATGTTAGAAGAGTAAAATCTTTCGACATAACTGGCTAGCGTTAGGCGGCCCCTGCTGACAGAATCGAACAAAGAGCGGCTGAAAACCTGCGCAGGTGGAGAGAAATCAGGCTCTCCTCGAACGAAAGACCTCCGACTGAAAAAGGTCGAAATTAGAGGCCAGTCACTCTTTCCAGATTCAATCCGTGAGGTGGCAGCGAAACAGGGCGGAGGAATCACAAAGGTAAGCAAAACGCTATTTTTTTTGTTGTTTCTGATTAGAATTTTTGTCTAAATTTTAAGGGACTAGTCAAGGGAGAAATTTAATTTTCTCAAAGTATAAGGAGTATATGTGAATAGATTCCATATACAAGAGATCTCAGGAACAGGAATAGTTTCTCGTAAGAGAAATGGGAACAGGAACCAGTTGCGTCCAAGGTGACAACAAAACTGAAGATGAAAAGTTTATGTTTGATTTACACCCAAAGAACGTAAAATATTTAGATAAATGGAAAAAAGACCATGGGTTTAGTGGATGTTTAAATAAGTCAGAATGTCAAAATCTAGTAAGATTACTGCGCAAACAGGCAGGAAATAAGACAAGGAAAAAAAAAAGGTGGGGTTTCCCCAGGCACAGAAATGGCTGGAGGAAGCATAACAGACATAGGAAACAAAATTTAAAAAAAAAAAAAAAGGGTGTGGTAATTCAAGTGAAAGAGATGTGTACTTTGTTAAAAAGGAAGATAATAAAACTTCCAAGTGTGTAGAACCAGAATAAAGACTCTCTTAGATAAAATAGAAGAACATTGGAAGCCCAAAGCAGATTGGACTTGCATTAATCAATGCATTCAATCAGATGACGAAACCGTAGACAGTTATCTACATCGTCTCACACAATGTTTTGATGCTCATAGTGGGTTGATTAAGGTAGAAAATCAGGAAAATTACTCGCCCTATGAACAGCAATTAAAAAATGCATTCCCAAAGGGCTGAAAGACAGCCATTGGTAACTTTATACAAAAGCATATGATCACACACAGGACAGCGCGTCTACAGCCCCTTATGGAGTATGCTAGACATGCTGAGAAATATCTGAAGGAAAAGAAAGATAAATAAGCCCAGACTTTTACAGTTAGTGAAGATGGAACTTTAATGTTAGTTCAAGGTTCCGCGGACCGCGGAAGAAGACGTAGATGGAGGATATGAGGAAGAAGAAGAAAGTGAGACTGGGGCAGTAGGTACAAGTGAAGGTGATGGGTGGGGACAGGAAATGGCAGAAAATGAGAAATATCAAATGGTAAATCTAACAGCACTAGCATCAACTATGCAATTGGAATCCCAACCAGTGCCAAACTTATTATGGTCGCAGGGTCAGCACGATATCGGACTGATTAGAATGGCAGGACAGGTAAAGATTACACCCAAGTCAGAATTTAGACCTCATAAACGGCAGTATCCCTTGAGCAGAAAGGCAGAGGAGGGCATTTTACCAGTAATCACAGCACTTTTGAAAGCTGGAGTATTAATTCTGTGCACAGACTCACCGTGTAATACGCCCTTATTTCCAGTAAAAAAAAAAACGGATGGGACATGGAGGATGGTACAAGACTTACAGGCAATAAATGCCGCAGTGGTACCTCGGGCCCCCATGGTCCCAGATCCATCTATTCTGCTGAACGATATCCTTCCAACGGATAACTACTTTTCTGTAATTGATATCAGTAATGCCTTTTTCTCTATTCCCTTGCAGGAAGATAGTAGATTTTGGTTTGCATTTACGTTTATGGGCAAGCGTTATATCTATACCAGGTTACTGCAGGGATACTGCGAAAGTCCGACCATCTTCTCACAAGAGATGTCCACCAATTTGGCTCAGTTCCAACCCACCCAAGCGTGCCACCTACTGCTGTACGTGGATGATATCCTCCTGGCCGCGACTACGGAAGAACTCTGTAAGTCCGAGACTATTCGACTACTACACTTTCTGGCACACGAAGGACATAAGGTAAATAAGTCTAAGTTACAATTTTGTAAATTAGAAGTACGTTACCTGGGTTATACTATCTCTGGAAGGGCAGGCGATTAGATGACAGTAGAAAGAATGCTATTTTACAAGCCCCCATGCCAACTACAAAAAAAGAAATGATGTCCTTTTTAGGCATTACAAACTTCTGTCATAGTTGGATTCCCAACTATGCCAAAGAAGTGCACCCGCTATCAGACTTAATTTTTGTAATACCGATGGCGGCAAAAGATTTGCTGCACTGGACAGACAAGGCAGTACAGGCATTCACTAGAATCAAGCAACTGATAGCTGGGTCAGCGACATTGGGGTTTCCAGATTACAGCAAGACCTTTATACAGACTGTAGATTGCAAGCAGGGATTTATGACATCTGTTTTAATGCAAATGTATGGAGATAAGTTAAGACCATTGGCATTTTACTCTAGTAAATTAGACTCAGTAGCACGAGCATTACCACACTGTGTGCAAGCAGTAATTGCAGCCGCTTTGGTGGTACAAGCATCTGCCACGTTGGTATTGTTCCATGATCTTACGTTAAAAGTCCCGCACTCCGTAGCAGTCATCCTTCTGCAGGACAAGTTAACATTTCTGTCACCTAGTAGACATTTATCTTGTATGACTACGCTGCTATCACAGCCACACATGACAATTGAGAGATGCACTACCTTAAATCCAGCGACATTGCTACCCGTTGCTGAAGACGGTATCCCGCATGTATGTTTAGATCTCATACATTTCTAAAGTTCTACCAAGACCGGATCTTAAAGATCAACCCTTATTACATGCGGACTGGACACTGTTTGTAGATGGGTCGGCACGCAAAACAGAAACAGGCACCATGCAGGTAGGGTATGCAGTTACTACTGCAACTCAGATAATAGAGGCAAGACCAGTCCCCGGGAACTTATCCGCTCAAGCAGCGGAATTGATTGCTGTAACAAGGGCATGTTTCCTTTCGGAGGACAGGAATGTCACTATCTATACAGATAGTCAATATGCCTTCTCTACGGTACATGTGTTTGCTCAGCAATGGAAAAATAGGGGGATGGTTACAACCTCGGGAAAAGATATCATGCACAAAGAACTAATCCTTAAATTACTACAAGCCGTCTAATGGCCACGGGGTTTGGCCATCTGTAAATGCGCTGCTCATACCCGTGCTAAGGACCCGGTATCACTTGGTAATGCCCTAGCAGACAAAGCAGCCAAAGAGGCAGCTATGTCCAGTACCTTTTCACTTGAAACCACACCTACAGAATTACAACCAACAGATAAGTTTGATTTACAAACCTTACAAGTCATGCAGGAACTTAGCACAGTACAGGAAAAACAACGCTGGACTAGGTATGGTGTTAGACAGAACAAAGGAATCTATGTGGGACCAGATAATAAATATGTTTTGCCTACTAATCTTTTTAGGTATGCAGCACTAGTGCATGGCCCTTCCCATCTGGGCCCTGCAGCTATGGTTAGAATTATCCACCTTACCTTTTGGACCAAGGGTTTCATTGCATATGCAAAATGTTTTTGTCTATCCTGCATAGTATGTGCTAAATACCACGGGGGAGGGGTCAGAGTTGCCCCGGCATCATTTCCAACACCCCCCTATCCATTTCATACAATATGTATGGACTTCATCGAATTGACCCTGGCACAACTAAAGAAGTTTGTGTTAGTGATAGTAGATGCATTTACTAAGTGGGTTGAGGCTTTTCCGGTGACACATCCGGATGCTCAAACAGTGGCTAAAATTTTGGTCAATCACATTGTCCCGCACTTTGGACTTCCTACACGCATCTACTCTGACAACGGCACGCATTTTGTCAATCAGATTATTTAGAAACTGTCTACAGATTTCCAAATTGAATTGAAACACCATTGTGCCTACCACCCACAGTCAGCAGGGTTGGTGGAACACCACAACGGCATTCTAAAAGGCAAATTAAGAAAACTCATGGCCGAGACACATCAGTCTTGGATTACCTGTCTACCTCTAGCCCTCCTTTCCATGCGGACAACTCCCACCTCAAAAGGAGTCACCCCATTTGAGTTGTTGTACGGGAGACCTTATTACGTCCCGCAGTGGCAAAACTTGTTGCCTGCGGAACGTGAGGGGGGTGAGGAGATAGCAGAGTACATGAGGAAAATGCTGACCAATACTAACAGCTGTTTAACGAATGATTGTTTTTCAGGTTCAAGAGACGACAAAATCATGGAAGTCGCAGCAGTAACCATGAAGGACAATAATGAAAATAAGAGAAAATGGTCCTATTGCAATGTTTTACTGTTTATAACTATTGTAATTGTAATATTTCTGTTTTGGCCATTTCTGTTTTTTAATGAAGCTAGCCATTCAAAAAGAGACAAACACACCAGCTGGCATCCAAACTTTAATACATATCAAGTGATTAAATATGCATATGCATCCTCAATGAATGTCTCAAATTGTTGGGTATGTACTGCAATACCTACTGTACATAATGGCTTAATGTTAGGGACAGCCCCTCTGGGAACAAATGATACTTGGAATAATTTGTTGTTTGAAACCACAGAAGTACCACTGAGAGACGAGGTGGCGCTGCCTTTTCTGGAGCGCCAAAACGGAACAGTGTGTTTTCAAAAGATTGGAAAGGTTAAGGTGGGGCTGAGCCTATGTAATTTGACAATAGTTCATAATTGTACCCTAGAAGGGCAGTGTGAGACCAAGTTTGGAGCTATAAAAAATGACATCAATGTAAATGATACTAGTTTTGTTGAAAAAATGCTGTATGTATATGGCCTGTTATTTAAGGGGCTAAAGCCAAATGGGAGTTATGAATTTCCAACCAATATCACCATCAAAACGAATGATTGTTATTTTATTTGTGGTAGGAAAGCATATAAATGGTTACCATATGGCTGGTCAGGAAGTTGTTTTTTGGGATATCTGATACTAGCTATCAGACATGTGAATGCATTACCTCAAGGTAAAATATGAAATGCACGTTCTCTTAATAAACCTATTAATCCCGTAGATAACATTGATGCGTCATGGATTTATCACCATGACTTGGCACACGTCAGCAGCAAAGGACTCTCACATATGGACCTAGGTGATGATGTAATTCCTTGGGCTGGTATTTTGCCAGCGTATGGGACAGTAAAATCCATCTGGGAACTGAGAAAACTGTCAAAACTGTTAGAGACTCTGAGTAATGCGACATTTTCAGCGCTAGAATTGGTGACGGACGAATTAACGGCGATGAGAACAGTAGTGTTGCAGAACCGTATGGCGCTCGATTTCACCCTAGCGGCGAAGGGAAAATAATTCAACAAGTTTCTGAACTGACTAAACCTGGTCCAAACCCCTTGACTGACTTTTTCCAAAACCTGTTTGGAAACTGGGGTTCTGTGTTGATGAACATTTTAATTGCTGTATGTGTTGGTGCAGTCATATTTTTGCTGCTTGGCTGCTGTTGCATACCATGTATCAAAATGATAATATCGAAGGTTATCTCTGCCAATGCTACAAAAGCATATTTTTCTGATTATGAGAAGGTATAAAACGTATCTGGGATTGTGTAAAATAAACAGTATACAAAATGTTGTAAGGGGGGAAATGTGGAAAAATACTGAAGTTCAACATATTTTGTATTCTGTATATAAAGGGTTAAGCAGAAAAATGTTCACTGCGTGCAAACTGAAATGTTCTGGAATGTGTTGATAACTGAGGAATGCAGAAGTTAATCTTAAACTTCTGATAAGAAAGTTAATGGTGCAAGAATAACTGTGGTACTGGCTGGTAAAAACAAGTAATCAAACTATCACTTCTAATGAATGTTCTGTGTGCTACGTGTATGTACGTGCAGGAGGGTCTATATAAGCAGAACTCAAAGTACAAGTAGCCAGACTGCTGGCATACTACTATCATGTAGCAGGTCTCCATGCATGTAAAATAAAGCTGTTTTACTTGCTTACAAGAACTTGGTGTGATTCTTCCAGAATATGTTAGAAGAGTAAAATCTTTCGACAAAAGGGGAAGAATTTAAGTATGGCATGGATTGACTAGAAAAAAATCACTTGATAGTATCCCACATTCATGGATAAAAGAGTGCTTAAAAATGTATTACATACACTCTACACTGATCGACTACATTACAGTGACCATGAAAAAGTGGCAGACCACTTTGCAATTAAGCCATGATAAAGGACAGATTATTACTAAAGACTCAAAGGGGGATATTTCAGGGTGACTCTCTGTCACCATTGCTACTCTGCCTTGCCATTAATCCATTAAGCTGTTTATTTAACAACGTAGGCCATGGCTAGAACTTGGCTCCTAAAAAAAAAAAAACAAAGTGTAAAGACTTCTCATCTTCTCTTTGTTGATGATTTAAAACTGTATAGCTCATCAGATGAGGAACTGAAAGCACAGCTGTAGGTTATCAAAACTTTTTCAGATGATATAAGAATGTCATTTGGCCTGGATAAGTGTGCAAAAGCAACCTTTAAAGCAGGAAAACTGCAGCACCAGGAAAACATCAGTTTGGGAGGAGAATGTGATATAAAAAAAACTTGAGCAAGAGGTAGTATATAAATATTTGGGAAATGATGAAGGATCAACAATAAAACACAAACAAATGCAAATAAAACTTAGTAAGGAATATTTCGGAAAACTTAAATTAAACCTGAAAACAGAGTTGACATCTAGGAAAAAAACCCAAGCTATAAACCAATTTGCTCTTGCATCCTAACTTACAGTTTTGGAGTGACTGACTGGCCCCAAAATGTGTTGGATAGATTAGACAGGAAAACAAAAAGGATGCTTCATGCTCACCAAATGATTTATAAAATCAGTGCATACCAAGATTATATATATTCCCTGTTTTGAAGGAGGGATGGGCCTCCTTGAAATTGATTACATGTATAGATCTGCAATTGTGGGACTCCACACATAGCTGCTAACCTCACAAGACTCAAATGTAAGCTTTGAAATATGAGAGGAATAAATCTAAGATGACTTCTCTGCTTAATTTAGCAGAAGCAAATCGGTGTCAAGCAGGAATGGAAATCAAACCAGAAGTAGATAAAAATCAGGCAGCAACTGAATGTGCCAAAAATAAAAGAAAGAATATAAGGTGAAGGACCAGATGAGAAAGCAAGAAATGTGGACAAAGCATAAATATAGTTGCAAGTATAGAAAACTTCTGGAAGGACCTCATGTTGATCAGGAATGAACACAGAAATGGTTAGGGAGAGGTGAATTCAAACCAAGAGATGAAAGGTTAATATTGGCAGCCCAAGACAGTGGGCTACGTACATGCTGGTTTACAAAGTTCATTGAACATGTGGGAGAAACAGACAAATGTAGGTTTGATAAAACCAAACTGGAAACAGTCTCACACCTTGTTGCCAGTTGTGATATACTAATGGCAGAAGGACTGTATACTGAAAGGCACAGTAATGTGGCAAGACTGTTCCTCTGGGGACTGTGAAAACATTATGGTATTGAAGTGGCTGAAAAACATTGGAAATGAGCCACAAAGCATCATATCAAATGAAGAAGTCTACATCACATGGGATCATCCTCATCCATTGCCAACAGTTCAAAAGATAGATGCTAGAAAATCAGATATAGTGGCCGACAAAAGTAGCATTGATCATTGAAATTGCCCACCCAGTGACTACAGTGGCCTGCGTACAGAGAGACACAAAGTCATAAAATATCAGGGTTTGCAGGCAGAAACGAGAACAATGTGGAAAAAAGATACCCAGACAATTCCAATAGTAGTAGGAGCAACAGGTCTTATAAAGAAGAGTCTACAATCGTACTTAGATATGCTACCAATGCATGTAACTCCGTACAAATTGCAGAAGGAGTCATTACTGGGCACATTGCGGGTGCTGCGAAGAGCACTACTGGCTGACATCAAAGAGTGAAACAATACTAATTTCATGCACTTTAATCGTACTTTGACTAAGGAATGGGGTCCATTCCTGTCATGGTATTAGAACCCCAAAAGACTTGTAGAAATTAAAATAGAGATCCCAAGGTATTCCCACGTATGTTGAGACATGATCCCTTGAACATGCCCAAAGACGGCCGCAGGGCCTCCACACAGTGGACTGTACCTGGTAAATGGCACTAAAGAGGCATCCTCACAAGGTGTCCAAACTACCATAACTGACTCTTCTAAATATGGGGATGTAATAGCTGTACTTTGAGATTCTTTCAAATTTTTGAACACTTTACTCTGTCATGGAGAGTCCTATCAATGTAACTTCATTTCTGCTGCTTGTATCAAAGATCATATATTTTCAGTCAAACTCATGGCCCCAGGCAGAGCCATAGCTACATGTTGTGGTGCCTGTACAGTTCCCTGATCCGGCACCTCCCTCATCACAACTCTAAGCTGAGGACCAAAAAAAAAATAAAAAGGTAATTTCCTTCATATGCAGCTTTAACCACTGCACTCTAGCAAACACTGAGCACTGAAATGCTTTAGCCCTGACCACAAATGCAATGCTGCCATTCTGGAAGTGAATGCCAGTACTCCACTAAGACCTGCTTGGCATCTGCTGATCACATCACCTGTTGCCTTATGCCTAGGGAAGTTGCCTGCTTTACTCTGCCCTAACACTTGTTGCCATGAGGAAGAACAGGATGTAGGCTGAATGGGAAATTCTGAGCTTTATCTTATGACGATGTTCTTATGTGTCCACCACATTCTGGCACAATGCCAGCAGTACTGCCATTACTGCATTGGTTGGTTCTCTCAGTCCTCTGTACCATTACTCATGAACAAGATCCCATGGTACTTAAACTCCTTCACCTAAGTTAGTTGTTCTCTCATCAACTGCACAGTGGAATCCATTCCTTTTTCAGAGAGAACTATGACCTGTAACATGGAGGTGCTGCTTTTCACCAGTAGTGAATCATTCCAGCACATGGTAGCAATCACAGTCACATGAGGCACAGCATAATTTGCAAACAATGAGTGAACTTCCCTCATACCACAAAATGTAATACTGTCCATGAAATTCACAAACAGGAAGGGAGTCAAGTCACACCTTTAGTAGAGTCCTATGCCTACCTTGAAGTGATTTTTCTAAATTCTGGGAATGCAGACATGACTCTTATATCTCAAACACATAAAATAAATAGCACATAACAGCAGAATTGGTATCCCATACTGGTGTAGCACTTCCCACAAAACTTTCTCGGCTACATGTTCATGTGCCTTCTGCAAGTCCAGAATCCAAAGATAGACAGTACCACTAAACTCCCATGAGCTAAATTCAACATTTTGAAAAAAAAGTATACAGCTGTTTCTCTAAGATGTTACAGCTTATATGACAGATAGCACTGACTTGATAGACAATGCTGGATAACAGTAACTTAGCATTTCACCTAATGTGATCATTTCATCTAACTTGTTAAACATATGTTTTACAATCTTCCAGGAAGTATGCCATTTGTTTCTATGGAGTCTTTATGAGTTCATAGATATTTGACCAGAATTATCAAATATGTGTAAAAGCATCAGAATCAGAAATACTTTATTGAACCCGCAGGAAATTGCTTATGTTACAACTGCACAGGTAAACATAGATACAATGTAGACCAAACCCATTTGTTACATAATTAGATATGACAGATACTATATTCACTTATGTTACCCACATATATAACAGCAATGCCTGACATAGGTACAGTGTTGTCCATAGCCAATGTATTAGGTGAGTTTGATACCACATATAGTAGTGACATGAAAGGGAGAGCCATTCATATTCATTTCCACTCAGACTAGGATACTGAGTATTGCACATTACAATACTTTAAGGTATAGCATATTGCACAAAGGATAATTACAGTGATGATTAATATTGCACTGAAAAAAGAGAGATAAAAGAGAGATAAAAAGGTTGGGGAAAAAAAAACAGGTAAGAGTTTAACACTGCACTATGTGGTCTCCTTCAGTAGTGGGAATCGTGCTAAGATGGTAGGAGGTATTACAGAGTCTGATGGCTGTGGTCAGGAAGGATTTCTTGTGACATATATTGGAGCACTTTAGTCAGTCTCCTGCTAAAGGAACTTCTCTGTCCAGCCAAACCGAGTGGTCTATATTTTCCATGATGGACTACAGTGGTACTAACATTTGTCTCTCAGCCACAGTTTCAAGCATGTCCAGTTCTAATCCAACAACTGAGATAGCCTTCCTTACCAATTTATTGAGTGTGTTTGCCTCAATCTTCCTTATGCTACTCCCCAGCATGTCAAAACAAAGAACATAGCACTGGCCACTGCAGTCTCACCAAACAACCGCAGCATAGTGTTGCTGACTCCATGTACTGCTACTATGATTTCACAGTGTCGTTCTTCAGAGTTTCTGACTGAGGATTTTGGATGTGTATCTCAATGGTGTGAAAGTCTGAGAGCAGGGCATTTTGTTTTCCTCTGAGAGCAGGACATTTTGTTTTCCTCTGAGAGCAGGACATTTTGTTTTCCTACTTAATTTTTGTACTATGGCTGCTGTAAGCCTATACTGTTTTAAACAGCAAAATGCTGCAGAGTGAGTGAGAATACTTATTTTTTCCTAGTGGATTGCCCTTTCTCCACATTTGTTTAACCATGGAGTTTGCATACTTAAGTAAGAGGGTCGTGGGCCAAAGCTCCCACATGGGAGTACACTTATTCAATACAATTTATGGCAATCCAGTTTACTAGGCTTCCCCATGTGTCCTCACAAAGAAATTGCCCAATACAGTTGTATGTTTTGGGAGTTTCTCCCTTCCACAAAGTTGTATGATCATGGAGATAGTATATATAATTTCAAGGGGTACAGGGCTTGCTTTCCTCATGGGGTGGGGGATTAGAAAGGTTTTCCCTTACAAAACTATTTATTTCAAGCTGTCCCATTACTTTTTGAGGATTTGGAAGTGAGAAAGTGCAACCCAAGTGGTTGAGTTTTGTTCTTCCATAGTTGAAAACATTTCACCATAATGTGAATGTTGACGTATTAACTTCACTGGGTCCAATGTCACTGTTGTAAATTTCTTGTTACAAAACCATTCTCCATCAAGTTACATTTATTTTTTTAAACAAGAAACATCTTTATTATCACTTATGAAATAGGCAATCACACATATTTATATATATGAAAACAAAATACTGACATATTTTCAGTTGTAAACATTATACATCACATATAATCTGCAATGAAGTCATTGTCATGCAGAATTAAAATCAGCAAGACCTTACTATGTCTAGGCAATTCCAATTCTGTACTACAGCACAAAAAAAAATGTCCTTAGTTATACCTATTTGCTCACCCAGTATTTCTGACAGACTAGTTTTCGGAGAATTTTTAAAGTCTGCAAATTCATTACACTCCTAAAGAATATGTTCCAAATGATCTCTTTTATCCCCACCACACTTATATGTAATCTACCTGAGGAAAATTTCTTTGCATTCTGCTTGGGATACAAAAATACCTGTGCACACACATCCAAGCAAAAATACTAAATCTTTTAGACTTTTTGCACATTTGAGAGCCATACATATATTCTCTCATTTTTTCTTTGTGAACTGCATATCCAGTCTCTCTTCCCAATCTTTTCTAACCTCCTCTGATTGATTCCTACAGTTATCATGCGATATTTTATATGCCCTACTAATTATCCCTTTTATTATGGCAGCTTCTGTTCTAGATATAACTAAAAACTATAACGGAGCATGTCCTTCATTTAGGATTCCCTTATCCCTTTCTCTTTGTCTGTACTCTGATTTCAATCCCTGACGGGGAAGGCAATCTGATTTCAATCCCTGATAGGGACGGCAATCTTTTGCCTGCAGTCCAAATGTATTCTTGGCTTCTTCCCATTCTGTTAACTTTCCCTGTCTAATTATTTGCTCCCAATACCTTGGTGCCTTTGCCAGTTTTATCTTGTAAATTCCATCCCCCTCTTGACAATTTCCTGTACCCCTAATTGCAGGCATCCCTATCAGCCAAATCTACTTCCTCCATTCTGTGTCAGCTTCCATCCAGTTACATTGAGGCCTGTTTTGGGGTAATACATTAAATGACTGCCATATTGCTGAGAAGTTGATAGAAAAAGAATTTAAGTATGGCATGGATTGACTAGAAAAAAATCACTTGATAGTATCCCACATTCATGGATAAAAGAGTGCTTAAAAATGCATAACATACACTCTACACTGATCGACTACATTACAGTGACCATGAAAAAGTGGCAGACCACTTTGCAATTAAGCCATGATAAAGGACAGATTATTACTAAAGACTCAAAGGGGGATATTTCAGGGTGACTCTCTGTCACCCTTGCTACTCTGCCTTGCCATTAATCCATTAAGCTGTTTATTTAACAACGTAGGCCATGGCTAGAACTTGGCTCCTAAAAAAAAAAACGAAGTGTAAAGACTTCTCATCTTCTCTTTGTTGATGATTTAAAACTGTATAGCTCATCAGATGAGGAACTGAAAGCACAGCTGTAGGTTATCAAAACTTTTTCAGATGATATAAGAATGTCATTTGGCCTGGATAAGTGTGCAAAAGCAACCTTTAAAGCAGGAAAACTGCAGCACCAGGAAAACATCAGTTTGGGACGAGAATGTGATATAAAAAAAACTTGAGCAAGAGGTAGTATATAAATATTTGGGAAATGATGAAGGATCAACAATAAAACACAAGCAAATGCAAATAAAACTTAGTAAGGAATATTTCAGAAAACTTAAATTAAACCTGAAAACAGAGTTGACATCTAGGAAAAAAACCCAAGCTATAAACCAATTTGCTCTCGCGTCCTAACTTACAGTTTTGGAGTTATTGACTGGCCCCAAAATGTGTTGGATAGATTAGACAGGAAAACAAAAAGGATGCTTCATGCTCACCAAATGATTTATAAAAATCAGTGCATACCAAGATTATATATATTCCCTGTTTTGAAGGAGGGATGGGCCTCCTTGAAATTGATTACATGTATAGATCTGCAATTGTGGGACTCCACACATAGCTGCTAACCTCACAAGACTCAAATGTAAGCTTTGAAATATGAGAGGAATAAATCTAAGATGACTTCTCTGCTTAATTTAGCAGAAGCAAATCGGTGTCAAGCAGGAATGGAAATCAAACCAGAAGTAGATAAAAATCAGGCAGCAACTGAATGTGCCAAAAATAAAAGAAAGAATATAAGGTGAAGGACCAGATGAGAAGGCAAGAAATGTGGACAAAGCATAAATATAGTTGCAAGTATAGAAAACTTCTGGAAGGACCTCATGTTGATCAGGAATGAACACAGAAATGGTTAGGGAGAGGTGAATTCAAACCAAGAGATGAAAGGTTAATATTGGCAGCCCAAGACAGTGGGCCACGTACATGCTGGTTTACAAAGTTCATTGAACATGTGGGAGAAACAGACAAATGTAGGTTTTATAAAACCAAACTGGAAACAGTCTCACACCTTGTTGCCAGTTGTGATATACTAATGGCAGAAGGACTGTATACTGAAAGGCATAATAATGTGGCAAGACTGTTCCTCTGGGGACTGTGAAAACATTATGGTATTGAAGTGGCTGAAAAACATTGGAAATGAGCCACAAAGCATCATATCAAATGAAGAAGTCTACATCACATGGGATCATCCTCATCCATTGCCAACAGTTCAAAAGATAGATGCTAGAAAATCAGATAAAGTGGCCGACAAAAGTAGCATTGATCATTGAAATTGCCCACCCAGTGACTACAGTGGCCTGCGTACAGAGAGGCACAAAGACATAAAATATCAGGGTTTGCAGGCAGAAACGAGAACAATGTGGAAAAAAGATACCCAGACAATTCCAATAGTAGTAGGAGCAACAGGTCTTATAAAGAAGAGTCTACAATAGTACTTAGATATGCTACCAATGCATGTAACTCCGTACAAATTGCAGGAGTCATTACTGGGCACATTGCGGGTGCTGCAAAGAGCACTACTGGCTGACATCAAAAAGTGAAACAATACTAAATTCATGAACTTTAATCATACTTTGACTTAGGAATGGGGTCCATTCCTGTCATGGTATTAGAACCCCAAAAGACATGGAGAAATTAAAATAGAGATCCCAAGGTATTCCCACGTATGTTGAGACATGATCCCTTGAACATGCCCAAAGACTGCCGCAGGGCCTCCACACAGTGGACTGTACCTGGTAAATGGCACCAAAGAGGCATCCTCACAAGGTGTCCAAACTACCATAACTGACTCTTCTAAATATGGGGATGTAATAGCTGTACTTTGAGATTCTTTCAAATTTTTGAACACTTTACTCTGTCATGGAGAGTCCTATCAATGTAACCTCATTTCTGCTGCTTGTATCAAAGATCATATATTTTCAGTCAAACTCATGGCCACAGGCAGAGCCATAGCTACATGTTGTGGTGCCTGTACAGTTCCCTGATCCGGCACCTCCCTCATCACAACTCTAAGCTGAGGACCAAAAAAAAAAAAAGTTAATTTTCTTCATATGCAGCTTTAACCACTGCACTCTAGCAAACACTGAGCACTGAAATGCTTTAGCCCTGACCACAAATGCAATGCTGGCATTCTGGAAGTGAATGCCAGTACTCCACTAAGACCTGCTTGGCATCTGCTGATCACATCACCGGTTGCCTTATGCCTAGGGAAGTTGCCTGCTTTACTCTGCCCTAACACTTGTTGCCATAAGGAAGAACAGGATGTAGGCTGAATGGGAAATTCTGAGCTTTATCTTATGATGATGTTCTTATGTGTCCACCACATTCTGGCACAATGCCAGCAGTACTGCCATTACTGCATTGGTTGGTTCTCTCAGTCCCCTGTACCATTACTCATGAACAAGATCCCATGGTACTTAAACTCCTTCACCTAAGTTAGTTGTTCTCTCATCAACTGCACAGTGGAATCCATTCCTTTTTCAGAGAGAACTATGACCTGTAACATGGAGGTGCTGCTTTTCACCAGTAGTGAATCATTCCAGCACATGGTAGCAATCACAGTCACATGAGGCACAGCATAATTTGCAAACAATGAGTGAACTTCCCTCATACCACAAAATTTAATACTGTCCATGAAATTCACAAACAGGAAGGGAGTCAAGTCACACCTTTAGTAGAGTCCTATGCCTACCTTGAAGTGATTTTTCTAAATTCTGGGAATGCAGACATGACTCTTATACCTCAAACACATAAAATAAATAGCATATAACAGCAGAATTGGTATCCCATACTGGTGTAGCACTTCCCAAAAAACTTTCTCGGCTACATGTTCATGTGCCTTCTGCAAGTCCAGAATCCAAAGATAGACAGTACCACTAAACTCCCATGAGCTAAATTCAACATTTTGAAAAAAAAAGTATACAGCTGTTTCTCTAAGATGTTACAGCTTGTATGACAGATAGCACTGACTTGATAGACAATGCTGGATAACAGTAACTTAGCATTTCACCTAATGTGATCATTTCATCTAACTTGTTAAACATATGTTTTACAATCTTCCAGGAAGTATGCCATTTATTTCTCTGGAGTCTTTATGAGTTCATAGATATTTGACCAGAATTATCAAATATGTGTAAAAGCATCAGAATCAGAAATACTTTATTGAACCCGCAGGAAATTGCTTATGTTACAACTGCACAGGTAAACATAGATACAATGTAGACCAAACCCATTTGTTACATAGTTAGATATGACAGATACTATATTCACTTATGTTACCCACATATATAACAGCAATGCCTGACATAGGTACAGTGTTGTCCATAGCCAATGTATTAGGTGAGTTTGATACCACATATAGTAGTGACATGAAAGGGAGAGCCATTCATATTCATTTCCACTCAGACTAGGATACTGAGTATTGCACATTACAATACTTTAAGGTATAGCATATTGCACAAAGGATAATTACAGTGATGATTAATATTGCACTGAAAAAAGAGAGATAAAAGAGAGATAAAAAGGTTGGGGAAAAAAAACAGGTAAGAGTTTAACACTGCACTATGTGGCCCCCTTCAGTAGTGGGAATCGTGCTAAGATGGTAGGAGGTATTACAGAGTCTGATGGCTGTGGTCAGGAAGGATTTCTTGTGACATATATTGGAGTACTTTAGTCAGTCTCCTGCTAAAGGAACTTCTCTGTCCAGCCAAACCGAGTGGTCTATATTTTCCATGATGGACTACAGTTGTACTAACATTTGTCTCTCAGCCACAGTTTCAAGCATGTCCAGTTCTAATCCAACAACTGAGATAGCCTTCCTTACCAATTTATTGAGTGTGTTTGCCTCAATCTTCCTTATGCTACTCCCCAGCATGTCAAAACAAAGAACATAGCACTGGCCACTGCAGTCTCACCAAACAACCGCAGAATAGTGTTGCTGACTCCATGTACTGCTACTATGATTTCACAGTGTCGTTCATCAGAGTTTCTGACTGAGGATTTTGGATGTGTATCTCAATGGTGTGAAAGTCTGAGAGCAGGGCATTTTGTTTTCCTCTGAGAGCAGGACATTTTGTTTTCCTCTGAGAGCAGGACATTTTGTTTTACTACTTAATTTTTGTACTATGGCTGCTGTAAGGCTATACTGTTTTAAACAGCAAAATGCTGCAGAGTGAGTGAGAATACTTCTTTTTTCCTAGTGGATTGCCCTTTCTCCACATTTGTTTAACCATGGAGTTTGCATACTTAAGTAAGAGGGTCGTGGGCCAAAGCTCCCACATGGGAGTACACTAATTCAATACAATTTATGGCAATCCAGTTTACTAGGCTTCCCCATGTTTCCTCACAAAGAAATTGCCCAATAC
>NC_056745.1:1264722055-1264739555 GCF_019279795.1 Protopterus annectens
ACCTTCTTCTTCTTTCGGCTGCTCCTCGTTAGGGTCGCCACAGCAGATCAAGTGTTTCCATTTCTTCCTGTCCTCTGCATCTTGCTCTGTCATACCAACCACCTGCATGTCCTCTCTCACCACATCCATAAACCTTATCTTAGGCCTTCCTCTTTTCTTGTTATCTGGCAGCTTCATCCTTAGCATATTTTTCCCAATATACTCTGCATCCCTCCTCAGCACATGTCTAAAGCAACGTAATCTTGCCTCTCTGGCTTTGTCTCCAAACCTTCCAACCTGGGCTGACCCTCTAATATACTTATTCCTAATCCTGTCCATCCTCGTCACACCCATTGCAAATCTTAACATCTTCAGCTCTGCCACATCAAGCTCTGATGGCTGCCTTTTTGTCAATGCCACTGTCTCCAACCCATATAACATAGCTGGTCTCACTACCCTCTTGTAGACCCTCCCTTTCACTTTTACTGGTACTCGTCTGTTACAAATCACTCCTGACACTCTTCTCCACCCACTCCATCTTGCCTGTACTCTCTTCTTCATCTCTCTTCCACACTCACCATTACTCTGAACTGTTGATCCCAAGTATTTAAACTCATCCACCTTCACTACCTCTACTCCCTGCATCCTCACCATTCCTCTATCCTCCGTCTCATTCACACACATATATTCTGTCTTAGTCCTGCTGACCTTCATTCCTCTTCCCTCTAGAGCATATCTCCACCTCTCCAGGGTCTCCTCCACTTGTTCCCTACTCTCACTACAGATCACAATGTCATCTGCAAACATCATAGTCCACGGGGACTCCTGTCTGATCTCGTCTGTCAACCTGTCCATCACCATTGCAAATAAGAAAGGGCTCAGAGCTGATCCTTGATGTAATCCCACCTACACCTTAAACGCATCCGTCACTCGAACCGCAGACCTCACCGCTGTCACACTACCCCCATACATATCCTGTACCACTCTTAGTCTGACACTCCAGACTTACTCATACAATACCACAACTCCTCTCTAGGCATCCTGTCATATGCTTTCTCTAAATCCACAAAGACACAATGAATCTCCTTCTGCACATCTCTGTACTTCTCCATCAACATTGTCAGAGCAAACATCGCATCTGTAGTGCTCTTTCTTGGCATGAAACCATACTGCTGATCACTAATCATCACCTCCTTTCTTAACCTAGCTTCCACTAGTCTTTCCCATAACTTCATGCTGTGACTGATCAATTTAATCCCTCTGTAGTTACTACAGCTCTGCACATCACCCTTATTCTTAAAAATCGGTACCAAAACACTTTTTCTCCATTCCTCAGGCATCCTCTCACTTTCCAAGATTTTATTAAACAATCTAGTTAAAAACTCCACTGACATTTCACCTAAACACCTCCATGCTTCCACAGGTATGTCATCTGGACCAACAGCCTTTCTGATCTTCATCCTCTTCATAGCTATCCTTACTTCCTCCTTGCTAATCCACTGCACTTCATGATTCACTATCCACACATCATCCAACCTTCTCTCCCTCTCATTCTCTTCATTCATCAGCCCCTCAAAGTACTCCTACAATGTAACCATTCAGGCAGTTACATTGCTCTCTCTTTTACACACACACACACACACACACACACACACACACACACACACACACACACACACACACACTCATCCAGCTTCATTATTGCCCCTACAGACAAGCACATATGTGTCTACATATATACAAACTCAACACATGTCCCCACATCCATGTCTTTGCTGAACCTACCTACACCCTGACTGCTTCCATAGGAGTGAATGGTGACCACCCTCACTTTTTCCTTCACACAATCAAAAGATTCCCTGAATTGTTCACAAGGGTAAATTGGGAGACACTGATATTTCTGGGGAGATGTCATAGCTAATTACCATTAACCACGCCCCCAGATTGCCACAGTAGCACAAAGCTATGCTAACAGGACCACCACATGAGCTTTGATTGGCTTTACAAATCTCAGAGCTAGAGCGGTCTAAGAATCAGAAATGCTCACCGAGAGTGGGAAAACAGCTGTGTTAAGACTTCATATTCAAAGTAAGTTTTTCTGAATCTCAGCTCTCTTTTTCAACAATCAGAACATTCCCAAGAATATCCAGGTTTAGAGTTTCATGCAAAAGTTAACTTGCAGAATCTACAGCCTACCACTGCTTTTTGGACAGTCATGCTTCCTAACCTGTTAACGTTTTCAGAGCTAGTCCTATCCTGCCCTACCACATGTCCTATTCACTGTTATTTTTTAAGTTCTGTGCTCTTGTTTCACAAGCCATTTCGAGATCAGCATATCATGCTAGTAAACAATGTGTTACCACAGCTATTTAAAAATCCAGTGTTACAAAGCCCTTGCTGTGTAACCTCTCAGTTTATTATTTCTTTTTCTGGATATCAGGATTTTTTTTTTGCTTGATTACATCATGGCAGTATCTCTGAATGTGTAATCTGAATCTTATTTATATTTATCTTTTTATAGTATGATATTTGAGTGGTTGCCCAGCTATTTTAACTATCACTGTACTTCAGTTCTCTACACATGTATCTTCTGTGTATTTTTTGTTTGCCTTTTACCTCTGAATTGTAGGTAAAAAGGGTTTGAAACAAGATCACTTTTCCCACTTAAAATGTAAAATATAAATACGTAAAATAAATATATCAGCAAATGATATTTATTGTGAACAACTGCCATTTTTGAAATGTATGTGTGTCTGTGTATGTGTATATATCTGTATGTCTATCTATCCACCCTTTTATCTATCATAGGTTCATAGGTTCATAGTTAAGTACTAGGCTAACAGCCCTGGAGCCAGTGCAAGCCTAGCCCAATAGTGTTCCCAGTTATCTGTCTTACCAGACGTTAGTTCCCTGTGCCCCTATCTAGCAATGTGATTGAAGTGAACCCGAGGGTAAATTTCCTATTTCCCATCCACACATCAAGATTTATCTTGAAGAGGGCCAGTGAGGTGCCCTGCTTGACATGAATGGAGAGTTTATTCCAGAGTATTGAAAGTCTCTAGGTTAGGAACCTATCCCTCCAGCAGGTTCTGTTTAATGTAGTGATAAGGTTGAGGTCTTTTGAATGACTAGCACGGAGGGATTGGGATTTTTTCAGATGAAGCATGTCTAGCAAAACTGAGTCAGACATGGCTCTGTATGTCAAGCAGTGATTGCCTCTAAGTAGGCAATATGAGATGGAGTAAAGTTTAAGTTTTTTTAAGTCTATCTGCATAAGGCATGTGTTTGAGTCCTAAGATCCTCTTAGTGAGGAACTTCTGTGGCCTTTCCAGTTGTTGGAGGTATATCAATTAATGAACATGTTGGTTATGGAGACTGAAAGCATGCATGCCTTCAAAGGAATGCATGAATGACAGTATGCAATGTGGGGAACATTCTCACAGCAATTACTTAGATCATGTGGTCTTAATTCTGATGTTAGTTCTGGTGTTACGTATCTTTGAAGATGCGTTTTGTTTTTGTTATAGTGTTGACTGAGACTGCCAGAAAGCGTGGCTGCCAACCTTATATCTTCAAAATGTGGAATTAATAGTTACCCTGCTCTACTTGTGCTTCCAGCACTAGTCTGTAAGAACCTAAAGGAACCTCTGCAATTATCTGCGATACACCTCACAGCCTATCTGCCCTACAAACCCTATATCAAGGATACAGGAAAATTACCCTGCTCTACTTGTGCTTCCAGCACTACTCTGTAAGAACCTAAAGGAACCCCTGCAATTATCTGCAATACACCTCACAGCCTATCTACCCTACAAACCCAATATCAAGGATACAGGAAACGTATGTGTATTGAACAATTCCTGCCTGAATGTCATTCTACTAGTGTACCACTGCTACAAGTGGTAAAGTACATCTTGAGCTAGGGCAGCCAGCAGCCTCCACCCCCTCTCTTCTATACATTAATCACTCTCTCTCTCCCATCCTGTTTAGAATCCCTCTTTTTGACTAGGCAGCCACCTTTTCCTTGTTTACTCCATCTGAATCCCTCTTAAATCAGCCTGCATTTTTAGGCCTGTCCACTAGGTGGCACCCTTTACCCAGCTTCATCCCCTTCTCATTCTCTCTATTACATAGCTACTTACCCTATTTTTCCTATTGTACCTGCATTGCTATCCTGTTCCCTCACCTTACTCTTTACTACTACTGTCTACTACTACCTTTCCTAGGCTCACTTCTCACTGGCCTTTACCACATCTGACTTTTAAAACTTACCTTCACATATCAGTCCTGCTGATTGTTTCCTCTACAACTGCTCCTTCTCTGTGTCTGCCCACTGCGTTCGCCCTGCGGGCTCACTCCGCTGCCTTCCGTACCCCCAATTCCCATCCACCCCTAGGGGTCCTACTCTTATACTTTCTAACCACACCCCTTCCTCTTCCCATTACCCTCTACACATTTCCCATTGGCCAACTTTTCTTTCATCTCCCATCTCTTACCACTCCCCTCCATACTCACCACACCCTCCTATCTTTACACACTCTCACCTTAAATACTTCCATCTCTACAGATATATACAACAAATAGCTAATCCTTCCCAATGGCTAATCCAACCATCCCTTTTCAAATTCTACTCTGCTTTACTCTTTTATCACTACCACTTCTAACCTTTGCCTATTTACGCTCCTTGTATGAGCACCCAGTATATCCATACACTGACTACCCCAATCAACAAACCAACTCTCAACCCTTACCAGACCTGCATAACCATGCAAACATAACATGCTCACCCAGCTACCTACTTGCAAAGTATCATAGAATACAACACATTAAATATAATACACTACATCTCAGGAGAGTGTTATTTCTGTACAGCAAGTTCCCTAACACAAGCTGTCTAGAACAACTCCTCACCTTAAAGGATGGTGATATTTATCCTAACCCTGGCCCAACAGCAACCCCTATCTCTCTCCAAAACCATAATCAATCAACCAATTATCCCCTTGCTAAACCATCTAACTCCCTCCTACTAGCTCATCTAAATATATGTAGCATTAACAACAAAGTAACTCAACTCCAAGCTCTCTTAGAAGTGTACTCCTTTGACATTATCTGCCTAACAGAAACATGGCTAAAACCTGTCATCAAAGATAATGAAATTATCCCACCTGGCTATAATATCCTAAGAATTGACAGAGTAGCTAAGAAAGGCGGTGGGATTGCTATTCTATTTAAATCTGGCTTACAATTAACCACATACAACTGTAATCTACCGCTAGATTCCAATGCTGAGATTCTCATCTCTAAACTTCAACTTAACAATGCTAAATCAATCTATATTATCTGCATGTATCTGCCCCCTGGAAATAATATAGCCACCATGGAAAATATCCTTTGCTGGCTATCCCAACACCTGCCTCAAGAAACCATAATCCTAGCCGATATAAATTTAGATTGGAATTCTTATTGTAGCAGCCTTCCTACCACCCACATTAACCTATATGTTTTTTCTCAAACCATTACCTCTCCCACCAGAATAAATAAAGCTAACAAGAAAGCAAGCATATTAGACTGTATTCTTACAAACAATCATACTCACTACTATAATTCTGGGACCCTCCCTGATGATATAAGTGACCACTCACTTACCTACATCATCAGGCATAAAGCCAACACTCCCATTCCAACCTCTATCTGAAGTATTAGATCCAAAAAGAAATTTAACTCTGATCTATTCCAAATGGAACTAAGAGCATGCAACTGGGCTCCCTTAAAACACCTCCCTTTAGATGAAGCCATTTATTTCTTTAATTCTACCTTCCTTGCCATTCTTAATCACCATGCTGCAACCAGATCTATTAGAATTAAGGCCAATTCTGCCCCATGGCTTTCCAATGAAACCAAACACAAAATTCATCTCAGAAATAAATATTGGCCCAATTGGAAAATGACTAAAAACCCTGTAGACCAACAAACCTTTAGACAGCTAAGAAATGACACTAAGAAGGCCATACTTTCTGATAAACAAAACTACTACTTACAATTTCAACAACCTAATCACAACAACCCACAGAAATTCTGGGCTAGCGTTAAGCAGTTATCCCACCCAAGTCAATCCACTACACCAAACCCTCAAAATACAGACCAGAAAAATTCCATCCATACAGCTAATACCTTCAATACCTTCTTTACAGATGCTATCCAAACACTGGCTAGTCAACTATCACCTAATACCTTCACAATACCTTCATACACCTCAACCCCACCCCTCCTTTTCATTTCAAACATCTCCCAACCACATTTACTCAAACCCTTTTGAATAAACTGAAACTATGCTCTCCTTCTGCAGATCTACTGCCTTCTGAATATCTACAGTTATCATCCAAGGCTATTGCCTACCCTATTTCCATACTGATCAATAGAACTATTAGCGAAGGTCACATCCCTACCTTATGGAAAGTGTCCCATATTATCCTCCTGCATAAAGTTGGCCACTCCACTGAGCTATCAAACTATCGCCCCATTGCCCTACTTTCTCTTTTAGCTAAGATTATGGAGAAATGTATCCATAGGCAATTACTCCACCACTTAATTGAAAACAATTTACTTTCCAACTGTCAACATGGTTTCAGACCCTCACACACCACTACCACTACCCTCTTTTCCTTTACTGATTACATTAACAGGCACCGAAACCTGAATAATCTTTCTTCTGCTCTATTTATCGACCTGTCTAAAGCATTTGACATGGTAAACCACCAGATTCTCATAAACATACTAAAATCTCTGTCATTAGACCCACTTTCATAAAATGGTTCCAATCCTACCTTGACAAATGACAGCAAGCAAAACTATGGCATAACACTCTATCCACCCATCTACCCGTTACCTTAGGTGTCCCTCAGGGGTCCATACTAAGACCTCTCCTCTTCTCCATATTTATTAATGACCTTCATCTAGCTATCCCCCAAGCCACTTGCATACAATATGCTGATGACTCCACACTGTTATGCTCAGCTACATCCTCCCATGACCTTCACTCTCTCACCCAGAAGGTATTCAACATAGTTGAATAATGGTTCACTTAGCGTTGCCTTCTTTTGAACCCAAAGAAAGACAAACTCCTCCTCTTCATTCCTACTCAAAAGTCCTCTCCTCTTCATTTCTCTGTGACATCCACCAATGGTACTATAATATCTCCAGACTCTACCACCAAACTACTAGGTGTCACCATCGACAATAATCTGAACTTCGACATCCACATCAATAATGCTATAAAGACTGTCAACAAAAAAATTGGCATTCTCTATAGGATTAAACCCTTCCTTTCTCCTACTGCCAAAACTACTATAGCTCACACTTATTTGATCTCTACACTCTTTTATGCCTCACCCATTTTTCTAATCTATCCAAGAATAACCTCAGCAAATTGGAAATGTCCTATAAAAACATTGCAAGATTTGCAGCAGGCAACCCATTTAGAACCCACCATTGTATAAATTTAAATCAGCTAGGATGGTTAGAACTACAACACCTGATTAAATTTCACCAACTAACCATTGTCCACAACATTCTTTATAAACCTTCTAATACTCCAATTTTATCTAGCCTCATCACCCCCTATAAAAATCTAAAGTCCTTAAGCTCATCACACAAACTTCTTGCATACACCTCTAAACCTAAGAACAGGACTGGGGATTCTCTCTTCTCTAATACTGTAGGTAAATCCTGGAATCTTCTCCTTAATGACCTCTCCTCACTCACCTCTTTATCACTCTTCAAAAACAGACTTAAACTTTATCTCAAATCATACTGGCTATACCCCTATACCAAACCAGACTAGTCATCTATCTCTTCAAACTTAACTTTGCCTATCCAGTGCTTACTATCCACTGTTATATCTTCCTTCTTATTATATTTTTCTCATCTCTCCCTTTTTACATTATTTCTATTCTCTGTATATACCTATTTTAAGTAAATCCTTAGTAACATCACTACAAAACTAACTTCCTTTTTCTACTATTGACTTTACCTGTATGATGTTTCTGTACCTTCAATTTGCACTGTTTATGACTCTTGCCCTCATTGTACATCCTGTGCTAACCTTTATGCTGTACTGCACGTTACCATTGTTGATGATTTTTATTATGATATTTGCTATTTTTATTATAATATTTGCTTTTTGTTGTTTGTACTTGTATTTGTATTTGATCGTGTCTTAGAGCTTATCTCCCCAGGCCTCTACTGAAAATGGACATATATCCAGTTAGACTAGCCCAGTCAACAAATGTAAAATAAATAAATAAATAATAAATAATTGCCAATTAATATGTAGCCTAGAATGTAAACTCAGAAAGTTAATTCCTCACGTAGAATGTCACCTGAAAGGAATATCCAGAAGTGTGATGTGAAGAAACCATTTGAGGCTAACATTTGGAATGTAACCTGTCATGGAAACCCTTATGAAAGAACCTGATTTTAGAGCTGTAAGCTGGGGCTAACCTTAGACAATCTTTACAGAGTGGGGGAGGCTGCAGGCTTTGACTTTCTTTTTGGTTATAACATAACCTGTGTCCTGGAAGGGCTATGTGGGCTGAAACTTATAAGGGTTTGCTTTAATAGGCTCATGTTTTAGTTTGTAGATTACTGACTACACTTTTTACTTTTTGTATGTTTGCCTCCAACCATCATCATCATCAACACACTTTTACCCATTTTTCTACATGGGGTCAGGGTGTCATGTCAACTGTTGCCATTTCTCTCTAGTCAGTGCCACTCTCCAGCAATCTCTGACATTCATGCCTGACTGTCACAGGTCTTCTCTCACACCATCCATCCACCTGTTTTCTGGATGCCTTTGTTTCCTCTTGCCTTCTTACCGTCTGTCCCAAATCTTCTTTGCTATATTGTCTTCTGCTTTTCTGCACATGTGCCTGAGCCACTGTAACCTGTTCTCTTTGACTTTCTCTGCAATTGGAGCTACTTTAGCTTCTGCTCTTATGTCCTTATTTCTTATTTGGTCCCACAGTGTGCATCCTACCACCCATCTCAGGCACTTCATTTCCATCACCTCTAACTTCCTCAACTGCACTGACTTTATTCTCCAGATTTTGTGCCATACATTAGTACTGGATGCACCACTATGTTGTACACCTTACTTTTCAACTTCTTTATCTTTCTTTTGTCATATGCTACACCTTAGGCTCTGTGCCAGTTGGCCACAGCCCCTCTGATTCTAGCTTTATCTCCTCATTTAGACTTCCCTTCTTCTCAACCACCCCTCCCAGGTACATGAAGCTGTTAACCTGTTCAACTGTTTTCCACTCTATCTCAATTCACAGCTTCTTTTGATTTCTTCTATTTGCTGCCATTACAAATTTCTTATCTATACTAATTTTCATCCCATGTTCTTTCAGCTTTGCATTCCATTCCCCTATCCTTTGCTGTAGTTCTTGATCAGAGTCTGTCTGTAATGCTACATCATCTGAATACAGCAACGTTGTTGATCTGTCTCTTCCAACCTTTATTTTATTTATTTTATTTAACATTTGGTTACCAGGAAAGTCTGACTTGGAATTAAGCCAATTTTCAGTGGAGGCCCGGGGAG
The DNA here is from genome assembly GCF_019279795.1 of Protopterus annectens. Lineage (NCBI taxonomy): Eukaryota > Metazoa > Chordata > Ceratodontiformes > Protopteridae > Protopterus > Protopterus annectens. The sequence continues at coordinate 1,264,731,639 of NC_056745.1, forward strand.
GAACTCTCCAGACATGTCTTTAAAACGTGGGAGGAAATCAGAGCACCAGGAGGAAACTCACACGAACACAGGGGGCATGCAGACTTCGCACAGAAGGCACCCCAACCAAGAATGGAACTGGAGAGCCTCTTGCTGTGAGGTGACAATGCTACCGCTGCACCACTGCTCCATCCAAACCTGTTTTCTAATGTAGTTCATCACCATTATGAACAGTAATGGGCTCAGAGCTGAACTATGATGGATATTCACTCCCACTGTGAACTCTTCTCTGAGACTGAATACCATTGTACTTGAGTCACTGGGTCCTTGTGTATAGCTTGCACTAATTCTACCAATGTTTCTTGGACGTTGAACCACTACAGGATTGCCCAAATCAGCTTTCTTTGGACCTTGTTATATACTTTCTCCAAGTCTAAAAATGCCCAGTTGGACTCTTTCCTTATATCTAGCTTCTTCTCAACTATTTGATGCACTGCAAACATTGGGTCATTTGTGCTGTAAGCTGATCTAAATCTGAACTGTTCATCTCCAATCTTACTTTCTACTGTTCTGCATATTCATTTATCAGTTACCCTCTCCAGAACTTTCATGCAATGTGGCAGGAGTTTGATGCCTCTGTACCGCTCAGAGTTGTGACTGTCCCCTTTGTTCTTGTACACTGGCACCAGTATGCGTATTCTCCAGTCATCTGGGATACATCTTTTTCTCCACACTGGTATGAGTACCCTCAGGAGCCATTTTTCCCTATCTCACCCAGCATCTTTATCCTATCTGATGTGACTTCATCTGAGCCTGTTGCTTTCCCCTCACTTCATTTTCCTTAGTGCTGTTTTTACTTCTTCTATGGTGGGCTCCTCCTCTTCTCTCACTGTAGGCTGTGTCTGGGGAAGTACAGCTTCTGTGGGGTTTTCTTCATTAAAAAGCTGTTGAAAGCCTCCTTCAATCTGCCTTTAATGTCCTGTGGACTGGTGAGCAGGTTGTTGCTGGCATCCCTTATGAAGGGTGTTTAACTATCTTCATTGTCTTTTTGTCTTTGCCTTGCAACCTGTTTGAGTTTCTTTCTTCCATCTACTGGGTCACTTTCCAGAGCTGGTAGAGTGCTTGTGATGCCTTCTTCATTTCTATTATGACTCCTTTCTTAGCCTCTTTGTTAGCCAACTAGTACTCCTTCCTACTTTGGTCCATCGTTTCTATAAGTTCATAGGTTCATAGGTTCATACTAGGCTATCTGCCCTAGGGCATTTATAAGCCTAGCCAGAGTGTTTTTGGCTTTCGCCACCCATTTTAAATGAATTTTGCTATGCCCTTTTTCGAGGTTAGTATACTGTGCCTCTGTCTAACAGTGACACAGAAGTGATACCCGGGGTAAACCTACGATCTCCCATCCACTCATCAAGATTCCTCTTGAAGAGAGTCAATGAGGGACTCTGCCTAACCTGGACTGGGATTTTATTCCAGAGTGAAGGGAGCCTCTGGGTTATGAATCTGTCCCTCCAGCATGTCCTATTTATTTCAGTGCTGAGGTTCAAGTCTCTCGAGTGCGTAGCTTGATGGGATTTGGATTTTCTGAGGTGCAGCATGTCCATTAATTCCGGTTGGACATGGCTTTACGTCAGGCACAGATCGCCTCTGAGCAGGCGGTATGCCACTGAGTAGAGCTGGAGTTTCTTTAACCGGGCAGCATATGGCATCTGTTTGAGCCCTTTGATCCTCTTGGTGAGGTACTTTTGGGGTCTTTCCAGTTGCTGCAGGTGTCTGGTAAGGTACATCCCAAAAGGGGCATTGTACTCAATTATGGGCCTGATGAGGGATGAGTAAAGAGGCACGATGACCTCCCCTGATCTAGATGTGAATCCCTTCATGATTAGGTGGGCTATATAAAATGTTTTTCTAACCACTTTGGCCACGTGGTTTTCAAATGAGAGATTGCTATCAACTTGGGTCCCCATGTCCCTAATTACTTCTTCCGTACTTAATGAATTACCACCTATGTGGTAATTTGTGGGCAATTTGTTTTTGCCAAAGGGGATGACTATACACTTTTTGGTGTTTAGCTTGAGGCCATGGCTCTGGCACCAGTTGTCTGTTTCTATGAGGCCCTTTTGTAGGATGCTTGTGTCACCTGGGGAGTTGATTATGGTGCCTAGTTTGCAGTCATCTGCAAACTTGGTCAGCCACAGTCCTTCCGTGTTGGCCTGTACATCCGAGAAATATATACCGAACAAGAGAGGTCCCAGGACTGAGCCTTGTGGGATGCCACTTGTAACTGGTTTGGAGTCTGACATGGCTCCAGCAATTCTAACCATGTAGTTTCCGTCCTTGAGCCAGTTTGCAACCCATCTAGTGACATAGGGGTTTATATCTAAGCTGGTGAGCTTATCTATAATGCCCGAGTGTGGTATTGTATCGAAGGCTTTTGCGAGGTCCAGGTAGGCTGTGTGGACCACCTTCCCCTCGTCAATGGCCTTGGTGACTGTTTCAAAGAAATCGACCAGGTTTAAGAGGCAAGATCTGCCCTTAAGAAAGCCAAACTGGGTAGGATCCAGTGTCTGTAGGTCCCCAATATCTTTATTTATGAGGTCCATGATGATCCTTTCCATAGCTTTGCAGACCAAGCTAGTCAGGCTTATGGGGCGATAGTTTCCAGGATCTGTTGAGGCACCACCTTTGTGGAGAGGGACCACTGTTGCTGTACACCACTCTTTGGGTACATATCCTGTAGTAAGGCTGAGATTGAACAGTAGTTTTATGTATGGGTTTAGCTCTTCTTGGAGTTCATGTAGGATGCAGCCTGGGACACCATCTGGTCCCATTGATGCTGTGTTTTTTGCTTTGGAGAGGGCAGCTCTTACCTGAGCATCTGAGATGTCAGGGGGGCAGCACTCTGCTGGGATAGATATTTGCCCTTTTGGTGGGGAGGGGGGGGCGAGTTTGCACTGAACCTGTCAGCTAGGATGTTGGCAATGTCTGTGTGTTCGGTGTATTTTTTGTTATTTTGGACTAATTCTGAGCATATCTGGGAATTCCCACCCAGGTTCCTAACATAATTAAAGAAAGCCTTGTGATTATCCTTAGTGTCCTGTGCAATTTTTCTCTCGAAGCTGGCCTTAGACGATTTTATGAGTGCCCATAGTTTTTTGCTAATACTGATCAGAGATGCGTTCCCTTTTTGGGATTTTGCTCTATCATGTAGTAGCTTCCTCCTTCTATTGTATAGTTTGTTTATGGCTGGGGTCCACCAGACAGGACGCCTGCCTTTGGAGGATTGGGTCTTGGTTTTATTTGGGATTGCATGATCCATGCATTCCTGAAGGTGTTCATAGAATGCATTTATAAAGGATTCTGCGGTCTGGGCCATATTTTCCACAGGCCCGGGGGCTTTAAAGGATTCCACCTCAGTTTGGAGGAGTGTGAAATTTGCTTTAGAGAAGTTTTTCACTGTGGTTTTCTGGGCAGGGGGTGGGGTCGGGATGTGAATATCCAGTGAGATTAGTTTATGGACTGATCTTACCAGTGAGGGATACACTTCTGGTCTGGAGCATAGAGTCCCCATGTTGGTGATGATCAGGTCCAGTATGTTTTCCCTCTTGTGGGAGTGGTAACAAGTTGTTCCATAGCATTTGAGTTTATAAATTCTAGGAACCTTTGGGCTAGGGTGTTGGAGCTAGAGTAATGCTCCCAATCTATGTTTGGGTAGTTGAAGTCACCCAATATAATGGTGTTTGGAGAGACCTTCATATTTTCCAGTGTTCTCAGGAAGGCCGAGTGGGGTTCCTGGGTTTGGGAGGGTGGTCTGTAGCAAGCTATAAACTGGAAGGCAGTTTTACCCACTGTTAGTTGCACATGGATAGTTTCTGATGCTTCGTGCTGTGCCACCAACCTGGAGGTGTGGGTATCTTTGTGAATATTGATACTCCCCCTCCTTTTGTGGTTTGGTCCAAGTTTTGGGGCCGAAAAGCATGGTATGAGGTATAACCTGGGAGTGCTGGGGTGCTCTCGGGAGCCTTGAACCAGGTTTCTGTTACTGCACAGATATCGATGTTCTCCATGCTAAGGAGAGTTTCGAGTGCATGCATCTTGAGGTTTAGACTTCTGGCGTTGAGTAGCATTACTCTTAGTTTCTTATCCCTTGTGATACCTATGGAGGTGGGTTTGTCTTTTGAGCCTTGCCTAAAAAGGCACTATGGGGGTGGCAAGAGCCTTTGCCAATATCTGAAAGCCCAGGGGTGACAGGTGCAAGCCTTCCCTAGTGAAGCATCGTGGCATGTCGAGCATGTCATCCCAGGCTGACAGGCATTGGATCCCCTTTGAATGACACCAATACTTAAGCCAGTTGTTGAAATTGATCATCTTGTCTTCATATTGTGGCATCATTCTTGGTGAGGGTAAGATGCTACTCAAGGTCAGGGTCATACCGGCCTGGGCTACATGATCAGAGAGCTCCTCTATGTCTCTTTTCATGTCCAGGGAGGTACGTCTCAGGTCATTCACACCAGCATGAACAATGACTGAGTCATATTTGTACTTTCTTTGGAGTGACCTGAGTGTTTGTGTTATGTGGCGGATCCTAGCGCCAGACAGGCAGCTCACCATGACCTTCTCCTTGTTCAGCCAGGTGAGCGGGACGTCAGTGTGCCTGATGATAGAGTCACCTATTACAAGTGTATCAGGTGTGTTGTTTAGCCTTAAGGGCTGTGACTGTTCGGCACACTGGCTTTGTGAGCTATGTGTTGCACGTGTTTTGTTTTGGGGTAGCGGTTGCTTGGGTGTCTGCTTTGGAGGTCTCTGCTGCTTAGGCAGATTTTTATTTAGAGCCTCAGTATGTTTATTTGTGTTTATGTGTTTGGTTTGCTGTCGTGGTAGGTCTTTGTGAGACTGGAATTGTAGTGAGTGTGGTTTCCTTCTCCTCCTGACTGGTTACGCCAGTACTGAGATGAGAGAGCTTAGCCTCCAGTTTGGCTATATGGTTGCATCTCTCACATGTGTTGGAATTTGTTGGGAGGAGGAGAGGGTTGTCTGTGTACATGAGGCAGTTGTAACATTGCCTCAAGATTCCCAGATTCACCAGCTGGACCGGAGAGGAGATTGACAACTGACCTTTGGACATGCTAGAATAGTATTGGGAATTCCTTTATAATTGAAAAAAAGGGCCAATGGGGAACAAGGTACTCAAGGGGAGTTTGTGAGGGTGTAGCACTTTTAACTTTTTAGTGCTGACTTATATAATGGCTTTAGTGAGCAAGTGCCAGGCTTTAGAGTAGGAATAGGGTGTTTATTATGAGAACTAGATCAATTCTAAGGGAAAAAGTGAAGAGCACACTTTGTGGAGCCAAGAATGGTTTAAACCCAATTAAGCGGAGCTGCCCGAAGCTGCGCTATGTGCAAAATCGTGCAAAGCGGGTTTTATTCAGGGGGACTTGAAAGAGCTAGAAATTGGCCCAAAACGGCCAATAGACTACCAGATTCTTGTGCTGGGAACACTCCTCCAGGGATAGATAGGCTGCTCTAAGTTCCCCACTGCCACTGGTGAACAAAGAACCCTCCCTTTATCCAAGAAAGGAAATGAGCAACACAGGAACTTTCCAAAAGTCCAAAATACAGCAAAGCCTGTATTTGGACTACTCTAGGCCAGGAAAGACGGGAAACAAGGATAATTTTTTTGTTTTTTTTCTTTTTTGCAACAAACAGCAGGAAAATGCAATAAATATGTAACACAGGCTAGCGCACTTGAGTGTGTAACCTCAGCAGGTAAATGCAACAAACAGGACAAACTTTAAAAGTGCAGGTGCAAAAACAACTTTAAACAGTTTAAAACAGTTCAAGAAGCAGAAATACTTGCAGTTTAGCTAGATCAGACAGTCACCCAGGTAGTAGCAGGAGAAAAAACACTTTTATCAGGTTAGCAGTTGCTCTTTTAGCCTCTCTGCTGCTAGCACCACTCTGCAGGACCACAAGGAGCTTGGCTGAGTAGTAACAAGTGCAAAAACCATGCCAAAGCGGGTTTTATAAAGGGGGACTTGAAAGAGCTAGAAATTGCCCCAAAACGGCCAATAGACTATCAGATTCTTGTGCTGGAAACACTTCTCCAGGGATAGATAGGCTGCTCTAAGTTCCCCACTGCCACTGGTGAACAAAGAAGCCTCCCTTTATCCAAGAAAGGAAATGGGCAACACAGGAACTTTCCAAAAGTCCAGAATACAGCAAAGCCTGTATTTGGATTACTCTAGGTCAGGAAAGATGGGAAACAAGGATAATTGTTTTGTTTTTTTGCAACAAACAGCAGGAAAATGCAATAAATATGTAACACAGGCTAGCGCACCTGAGTGTGAAAGGGAAAAAGGAGAAACAGAAGGCCTTATCCAATGTTCTCTCTGTATTAGGTAGAATGAGCTAATGACACTAGACTGGGAGGAGTGTCACAGATCAGATTTACAGTAGGGGCGGACAACTGCAAAGCCACCAAGTATAACAGCAAGACACCAACTGGGAGGGGGTGGGGACAAAAACAATAGCCTACAGACAGTAAGCACTAGAGAAAACCACAAATGAAAGTTTTTAAACAGATAAAGATTTGTAAAGATACAGAATGCTTTTAACTGCAAACAAATCAGTTACTTGTGCAGATTAGTTAATAGCAATAAAATACAATCAAAGACTAAAAAGCAGGCAATAAAAGTGCTATATATTAATTGTTAGAAACAATAATCTGTATAAATAATCGAAAAAAAAACAGGATACTTATATATCTCAGCTAACAGTTGTGGTCAACAACTCTCATCCACTCTACTCAGTGTGTATAGACAGAAACCCTATCAAAGTTAGGGCTTAAATACCAGAAGAACAACTTTTTTTTTTTTTTACAAAAACACAAAAGAACCAGCCCCCACTAGCCAGCAGACAATTAACACAATCTAGCCAAGTTAAAGACAGGCTTCAGCTAAAAATAATAACCTACAGACAGTAAGTCAACAACTCTCATCCACTCTGCTGTCATCCACTCTGCACTCCTTCATTCTTTTGATGACTTCCTAGACTTCTGCATTCCATCACCAGCTTTCTTTATGTATCTTATATCCATACCTGGCTCAGCCACATATCTATTCTATAGTTCTCACACATGCTGTACTGAGGTGCTGCCATTTTAATTCAACTGAAACTTTTTCCTCATCTTCTTGAGGTGCCAGAGCCCTGCATAATTCCTTGAAATGTTACGCTTTCTCTCCAGTCAACTTCCAGGTCTTCAGCCTTGTCTCTGTTGACCTTAGTCTCTTCACTGACCACTGCTTGCAGTTGATTGTGCCAATGAGTGGTTTATGCTGTGGGTTGAATGTATCACTGAGGATGACTTTGCAATCACTGATTTTACCCCAGTACTCTTTCCTTACTAGGAGGAAGTTGACCTGAGTTGCATGTTGGCCACTCTTGTATGTGATCTTGTGACTATCTGTCTTACTAAACCATGTGTTGGCTATGATCAAGCCATTTGTCAAACAGAAGTCTAGAATTGCCTCTTCTTCATTATTCTTGCTGCCCCACATACGTGGACCCAGGCAGTCCTCATGTCCTGTCCTGTCTGTCCTGATATGTGCATTCAACTCACCCAATATCAGCATCAGTTCATGCTGTCCTGCTTTATCTAGTACATCCTGCAACTGCTGTCTGAAGGCACTCTTTTCCCCACTATCCCAACCCTGCTGTGGGGCACAGGCTGAGATTATGAGTACTATCCTATCATTATGCTGCAGTCTGATTGCCATGAGTCGATCATTTATTCTGATAACATCTGTCACTGTCCTCTGAAGTCTCTTCTTCAACTTAGAGGCAATAAGGTATAGAGACCAGTTGGCACAATGGTCAAGGTCTTTGACTCCCATGTCTGTCTTCAGTGCATTCTTGCAACTTAAAAAAATAAATATT